>NW_020922565.1:0-1494 GCF_003984885.1 Neopelma chrysocephalum
TTGGGCAGGTGCCTGAGGAGGGTGTAGAACAAGGGCTGTGTCCAACTGTGCCAGGAGGGCTGTGCTGGGCAAGGCTGAGGAGGCTGCAGAAAACAGTGGCCCTGGGGAGGTGAGAGGAGCAGGTGGAGAGACCTTGTGCCTGCCCACGCTGGGCAGGAGCTGCCCCAGGATGGCAGCTCTGAAGCACTCACAGGATGTCCCTGTGAACAGGAGAAGACTGGATTTAAAAATCAGGCTGGGAATGCAAAGAGTAGGAGTGTCATGGTGTCACTGCAGGAGAGTTCCAGCCGTGGAGCAAGGTGACAGAAGAAGTGACCCAGTACATGCAGTGGCCTCAGAAGATCCCACGCTTCACAAGTTCCCAGGGCTTGTCCCTGCCTGTACTCCAAGGGCTTCCAGCCCACAGGACTGTGCTCCAAGAGCACTCAGGCCTCACAGTGAGAAAGGGGCTCAGGAGGACAGTGTGGAAGGGGAAAGAGAGCAGCTCTGCAAAGACCAAGCCCTGCTGCTCCCTGGTAGTGCTGCTGGACTGGGATTATTGTCCCCTTCCCATTTGCAAAGACACCCTCTTCTGCAGTGTGCTGTCCTTTAGGGACATCTGAGAAGAAGGGTCTTGGATGAAGAAGGCACTGCAGGGTCCTTTATTTTGTTTAAACACTCAGAGAGCACAATTCACCATTTATATATCTCTGGGTAAAATTAAATGGGTAGACACTAAATTAGAAGGCAGATGCATAATAATATTTAATTGCATTGAAAATTACTGCAAGAAGAACCTGATGACCTCCATGAAAAACCAGAGCAGGAAGGCTGGGCCATGAAGGAGTCCCATTCTGAATGCTACACACCAGAACACAGGCACTTCATTGCCCCTGAAAAGTATCCAGTCATCATTTTCCTCAGGGCATTCTTGAGCTCCTGGTTCCTGAGGCTGTAGATGAAGGGGTTCAGTGCTGGAGACACCACTGAGTACAGAACTGACAGGGCCACGGCCAGGGATGGGGAGGAGAAGAAGGGAGGTTTCAGGTGGGAAAATGTTGCAGTGCTGATAACAATAGAGACCACAGCCAGGTGAGGGAGGCAGGTGGAAAAGGCTTTGTGCCGTCCCTGCTCAGAGGGGATCCTCAGCACAGCCCTGAAGATCTGCACATAGGAGAAAACAATGAAAACAAAACAACCAAACAGTAAACAGGCACTAACCACAATGAGCCCAAGTTCCCTGAGGTAGCCTGAGTGTGAGCAGGAGAGCTTGAGGATGTGTGGGATTTCACAGAAGAACTGGCCCAGGGCATTGCCCTGGCACAGGGGCAGGGAAAATGTATTGGCTGTGTGCAGCAGAGCAATGAGAAACCCAGCAGCCCAGGCAGCTGCTGCCATGTGGGCACAAGCTCTGCTGCCCAGGAGGGTCCCGTAGTGCAGGGGTTTGCAGATGGCAACATAGCGGTCATAGCACATGATAGTGAGGAGATAATACTCTGATGAAAAGAAGAACAG
>NW_020922566.1:0-1751 GCF_003984885.1 Neopelma chrysocephalum
GCACAAGGGATTGACTGCAACCCCTGCAGTTCTCTGGCATTGCTGGGCACAAATGCAGGAACTCCCAGGAGCTCTGCAGAGCCCTGACAGTGCCACTGCAATCCCAAGCTGCATTGCCCGGGTCAACACTCAGCACAGCCAAGGCCACAACCCTTCCTGAAAGGTGTGCCTTGTGGGCAGGGCCAGGGGGACAAACCCCTCCATCTGTCCCTGCACATGTTGTGTCCAATTCTCATCCCCCACTTAGAGACAAAGTCAGGCTATATTGGGTGTTTAACTTTGCATTTGCTTCACTCTTTTGTGCTTCCAACACACACACACTCCAGTCTGGGCAGAGTCTGGCCCCCCAAAGAACACAAGGCCTGACTATTTGCGGCTCCTGCTGCCACAATCTGTGCCAGGAGCAGAGAGGTCCCTCCCCACAGAAACTTCTTGGCAATGGAGTTCTTAAGAAAATGGGACGGGCTGTAAGGATTACTTGCAGGGCACAGCCAGGGACGTGTCTTCACCATCCTCCTGTTTAACATGACCAGCTTTTTCAGCCTCTTTTCTGTCTCTTTTCTCATGCTTGTTCCTCCAGAGACCACTGGGATCCTACTCTTGCTTTGGTTCTTTGCTGGACATCCCATGACAAGTCTTGCTCAGTCCCCAAATCCCCTTTCTGGCTGCCCATCATGAGTCTCAGAGCCCGAGGTCAAATCCCTCATCCTCAGCTGCGAGGTCACCCTGAGAGGTTCTGCCATTGACCCACTTGTTTCAAGTTTCATACAGATACCTTGGAACTTGATTTCAAATATTTTTTTACCTTTTGGGCTTAGAAGGGATTCTCCAAAAATGTGGCAATTCATGTCCTCAACATGGAAATTCTTTGGAGAAGGAGTTTGGGACTTTAGACTGAAAAGAATCTCGGAATGATTTGGCTTGGAAGGAAGATAAAAGGTCATCTGGTCCCAGTCCCTTGACACGGGGGCTAATTCTGGTTACTCACACTCCCTGACCTTGGACAAACGCAGGGATGGAACATCCACTTCTGGAAACCTGTTCCACTTCTTGCCGCCCTTATTATTAAATCTTTCCTCCTATTATCCAAAAAAACCCTCTTCTCTTTCAGTTCAAAGCCACTTGCCCCATGTTCTGCCACTACAGGCTTGGGTAAAAAGTATCCCTGTGATTTCCTTAGACTATGAGCACGACATTTTCATCTGCAAAAACATTAGTGAGTGCCCAGAGATCTCCCAGGATGGGCTTTAAAGGTCTCAAGCACATGAGCACCAGAGAGAAGCTAAGGAGCTGTGGCCTCAATGGTGTGGAGACTGAGGACAGTACAGGACAGCCCTGAGAGGGCTTGAAGGGAGGATTTAGGGATGGTGGATCCTTTTGTCATAGCAGAAAAGAGCAGGAGAAAGAAAGAACTAATACCAAGTGCACCTGAGGAGGTCCTGAGTGGACATGAGGAAAAAGGAATTTCACTCCATGGAAAACGCTGTGCTGCAACACATCACCCAGGAGGAGTCTGGATGAGCCCAAGGGTTTGTGTGTGCAGGAAGAGCCAGGGAGGACGCAGAGATGTCAGTGCAGGAAGGTGCCAGCCAGGTGGGGCAGCCGGGGGATGACGACAGCCTGCAGGGAAAGGGGCAGGGCATGGACACCGTAGGACAGCCTGGGCTGGAGAGGAGACAGGGATGGGGAGAAGCTGAAAGGCCCTGCCAGAGCCACCTTCTGCAGGCCTTTGGCCATGGCTGCTGTCTGTG
>NW_020922567.1:0-12927 GCF_003984885.1 Neopelma chrysocephalum
GAGTCAGCATCCCTGGAGGTGTTGAAGGTGAGAGTGGATGTGGCATCAGTGCCATGGTCTGGGAAGCACGGCGGGGTTGGATGAAGGGTTGGACTTGATGATCTTGGATGTCTTTTCCAACGTGGCTGATTCTGTGATTCTCTGATTCCCGTTCCTATGGCAGCACATGCTTGAGGCTCTATCCACAGGGTGATAGAGATGTCTGTCCATATATATCTCCAAGGTCAGTCTGTAAATGTGTAGTGTTAGAAAAGCAGGATAAGTTCTGGGATGATTCTAGAAGGAGAAAGAAACCCAGAGGCCAGTGCAAGCAGGCAGCCTTCAGCTTGCACATCATGTCCCCTCCGTGCAGGTTCCTGTCCTTGAGCCCAGGCCCTGAGGTGAGGCTGAGAAGTGGCGTGGAGGTGAGCCCAGAGCTGTCCCTGAGGTGAGCCTGAGAATAAATGCAAGGCAAAAGTGGTGTTGAGGAAGGAGACCCCCGTGGTGGGGAAGAAACAAAGCTGTGAGTGCCCATCCCCAAAAAGGTGCTGTCTCCATCCCCTGTGTGCCAGGTGAGCTGGGGCTTTGCTGCAGAGCTGCGGGCGCTGATTTGAGCGTCTCCAAGCGCTGAGATGGTGAGCACCCAGGAACACAAACTGTGCCTGGCCACGGAGCCTGCAAGGAGGAGCAGAGACAGCCCTGGCAGTGTGGGGGGCCAGGTTGTCCCTGTGCCTTCCCCTGCAGGCCCTGGCTGTCCCTGCTGGGCCCCTGTCCATCCCCATCAGGTCCCTGCCCGTCCCCCTTGGGCTGAGCTCCCCCCAGGAAGTGCCGTGGAGCTGAAGCTGCTGCCATCCCCCCCCTGCAGCCGCTGCCCCAGCCAAGGGAGCAGCAAAGGCAGGGCCAGGAGCAGAGGCAGCAGCAGGGGAGCCCTGGGGGGGGCGGGAAGCTCTTGTGTGGGGCAGGAAAGAGGTGCTGGGCACGAGGCCGGGGCTGTGCTGAGCAGGCCCAGCCCTCACATCCCCCCAGCCAATGCCGGCTGCCCAGGGGGCTTGGGAGGGACCCCCAGCCCATGTGCCCCACACTCAGCTGGCAGAGAGAGAGCCAAGGGATAGGGACACCACCTGCCCTCCCCCCAGGATAACTAGGATGAGTTCCCCCTTCCCAGGCACCCGTGGGATGGGGGGGCGATTTTTCTTCTGCTGTTGCTGCTGCTGCTCTGCCCCAGGGGCTCTCGGGGGTTGTCGGGAGGTGTTTTTTGGGGGTGCCGGGCTGGGTTGGCAGCAGAGCCCCGGCGGTGGGCGGGGGGATGTGGGTTCCCCCCGCATTGGGGGTTGGTGTTGCTGGGTCAGGCCGCACCGGCTCCATTGTCAGCCCGGTGCCGGCGGGGGGGACACAGCGGTTTTGGGGCCCCCCCGGGAGTGCCAGGGGTGGGTGTGGAACCCGGGAGCTGCCGAGTGTGGAGGGCGGAGTGGGGCGATGGCGGAGCTGGGAGACCCCCGGCAGCCTGGAGGGGGGAGCACGGAGAGGGAGGAGCCCTGGGACCCCCAACAGCCTGAAACGGGGGGCACGGAGAAGGGGAAGCCTGGACAGTGGGGACCCCTGGGATCCCCCGGGACAACAAAGTGGAGAACCTGGAGAGGGGGAATGTCTGGGAACGCAGGACCCTGAAGGCAAGAGTCAGAGGAGAAGGGACCCTTGGGACCCCCAACACTCCCAGCATCCCTAAGTGGGACCCCCAGCATCGCAGAGAGGGGAGACCCTCCAAACGCCAGAGGGGAGAGACCAGAGAGGGGGAACTTCTGGGAGAGATTTTTTGGGTTTATCCTCATATTTTGGAGTATTTTTTGACTGAATTTCAACTTTTGGAGGGTGGCGGTCTTCTTGCTATTTCTGAGAGTTTTTTTAACTGAATCTTGGTTGTTTGGGTTTTTCTGGGCTGAATCTTGGTGTTTTGGAGGTTTTTATGGTCACAGGATGCCCAGTGAGTTCTAGAGATGGACTTGGGCAGGAGGAACCCCCAAGCCAACGCGCTCAGCCCTTGTTTTCCCCTCCCCCATCAGGATTTGTCCTTCCCAAAGCTTGGGTGGATGGAGGAGAAGGCTGCGAGGAAGAGGAAGATGCCACAGGCCCCCCAGGCAGGTGAGGAGGAAGTCAGTGGCCCTTTGGGCGGGTGTTATGCTGGCTCTGGCAGCCCAGCATGGCCCCCGGCTGCAGGGCAACCCTGCTGCCGCCGCCATCCTGCCGGGGCCGGCGTTGGGGGGATGTCCTTGGCCTTCCCTGTGGGCCGGAGGCAAATCCCCTCCCTGTCCTTCTTGCTTCCTGCCCCAGGCCCCGAGCTGAGGACGGAGAGCCCAGTGGACAAATCCCCCCAGCAGACGCTGGTGGGAGAGGCCGTTTTGAAGGGCTCCATAGTGCAGGAAGGCAGCGGGGAGGAAAAGGCCCAGAGATCCCCCCACAGGAGGGGCTCCAAAGCCAGCCCAGGGTGCTCTGAGGAGGAAAGACTCAGCCTGTGCCGGGAAGGTGGCCGGAGCTTGAGGCAGAGCTCTGAGCTGGTGGTCCCTGAGCAGCCTCCAAGCAGAGAGAAGCCCTTCAGGTGCTTGGAATGTGGGAAGAGCTTCAGGCAGAGCTCCAACTTGATCCGACACCAGCACATCCACACTGGGGAACGTCCCTACACATGTGGGGAATGTGGGAAGAGCTTCAACTTCAGCTCCAACCTCCGCACCCACCAGCGCATTCACACTGGGGAACTGCCCTACACATGTGGGGAATGTGGGAAGAGCTTCATCACAAGTTCCAGCCTTATGCAACACCAGCGCATCCACACTGGAGAACGACCCTACACGTGTTGGGAATGTGGGAAGAGTTTTAGACATAGCTCCAACCTCCTCAATCACCAGCACATCCACACGGGGGAACGGCCCTACAAGTGCTTGGAATGTGGGAAGAGGTTTCAGACCAGTGGGAATCTCCTCCTGCGTGAGCGGACACACACGGATGAGAGGCCCTTCCGCTGCACCGACTGCAGGAAGGGCTTCAAGCAGAACGGCAACCTCGTCACCCACCGGCGCATCCACACCGGAGAGAGGCCCTACAAGTGTGGGGAGTGTGGGAAGAGCTTCACACACAGGTCTGACTTGACCAGACACCAACGGACCCACTAGTAAGGGAAACCCCGAGTGTGGGAAGAGCTTCGTCTGCTGCTTCCACCCCGAATGAAGCCCCTGATGGTGAGGCAATCCCTGGAGTCCAGTGACTGTCAGTCCATCCCTTTTGACCACAAAGGACCAGTCCCCTTTCCCAGGGGCAGCTTCTTCCTACAGAACCCTTCTTGGGGGATGTGTGGAGATTCCTGCCTTGGCTGGGGACCCCCCCAAGGTCACTGCTGGAGGTTGAGAGCAGAGATCTCCCTACGAGTGTTGGTCTGGGGGAGTTCCATCCATCTCTAATTAAGAATTATTTCTTTTGTACCAGCTTGAGTAGAATTGCTTCAAGAATTGCTTTAGTGTAGAGCACTGTCCTATCTTATCCTGTACTCCTGGTAGTTTTAGTGTTTCTCTTGTGCAGTAAATAATTGTGATGAAGATCTTTTATCTGTTCATTTGTATCCCTAAATAAATTCATTACTATTAATAAATCTGATTTACCATCATTAAAGGCTGGGGGACAAAAGTGGTTCAGTCACACCTCTGTAATTCCTCTAAACTGAAAGTGTTGGCATGATCCAAGGCTGAGATTGGATCCAGCAGCCCCCAGCACCCCACAGGAAGTTGAGAGCTCAGGGGGGGCCACCCCCTTTGCCAGTGTCCCTGTTCCCAAAGAGCCCCATGGGACCGTCAGACCTTCCAGACCACCCCCTGTTTTCCACCCTTCTCCCTATTCTTTTCACTTTCCCATTGTCCCCTCAATCCTCAGTTTCCCCCCTGAACAGTTTTGGAGTCCCAACCCCCACTTTTTGCCCCCTCTCCTTTGGGTGGTGAAGGAGAAAATGAGGATGCACACACAGAGTTCCATTGCAGGACTTGTTTGCCAACACTTTTTGGTGTCCCCTTTTATTCCTCTTCTCTCTTGAGCAGCACCCGGTCTTTCTCTTTTAGTCCACCAGAATTCCCAGCATGGCCCCAAAGCAGTGCCCTTATCCCACACATTCCCCTCCCCTCATGTGCTAGCTGTGTTCAGCCACCAGAGAAAAACACAGGCTACCATGCAGAGCGTTCCAAGTGGTTTCCACTTTGGCAAACAGCACTCTCTGGATGGAAAACACCAGTCAAGGCCAAAACACTCCTTTTGGATCCTGATTAACTGAGTGCAGCTGCTGCTGCCTTAACTTGTTCCCACAAAAATTGTCAGGGTTCCTTTGGTTCCAGGAGGCCCTACATGTCACAATGGCTCCTTGATTCCATGAGCTTCCACAGTCTCCAAAGGTTCCTTTAGTTCCATGAGGCCCTGCAGTCCCAAAATGCCCTTTGGATTCTCAGAGATTTCCCATTGTCCCAGGGTCCCTTGTGCTTCAGAAGGAGCTGCAGTGGGACAGTGGCCCCTTGGTTCCGTGAGCTCTGCAGTGTTGCAGGAATCCTTGGGTTCCAGGAGAGCCTGCAGTTTCACAAGGACCACTTGAATCCAGGAGGTTCTGCAGGGTCACAATGGCCTCTGGATTCTGGGAGGTTCAGAAATATCTCAGGGCTCCCTTGGTTCCAGGAGGACACGCATGTCAGCAGGAACCCTTGGTTCCAGGAGATTTGACAGTGTCCCACAATTCCTTTGATTTCATGAGGCCCTGGATTGTCCCAGTGGACTCCTGATTCCATCAGCCCCCTCAATGTCACAATGGTCCCTTGGTTCCATGAGTTTCCGCAGTGTCCCAGGGTTCCTTCTGTTCCATGGGGACCTGCAGTGTCACAATGGGCCCTGAATTCCAGGAGTTTTCCCAGGGTTCCAGTGCTGCCTTGATTCCATGAGATTGCCCAGTGTCCCAGGGCTCCTTTGTCTCCAGAAGGCCCTGCAGTGTCCCAGTGGTCCTTGATTCCATGAGGTTCCACCATATCCTTGCTGGAACATGTGTGGTTGTAATGCTGCCCCACCTGCAGAGCTGCCTCGAGCTCTGGGATCTGGACAGGCTGGATCAATAAGGCCAAGTGTCAGGGCCTGTCCTTGGGTCCCAACAACCCCCTGGAACGCTCCAGGCTGGGGGCAGAGGGGCTGGAGAGCTGCTTAGCAGGAAGGGACTTGGGGGTGCTGCTTGACAGCACCTGGATATGAGGCAGAGTGTGCCCAAGGGGGCAAGAAGGCCAAGGGCATCCTGGCCTTTGTGGAAAAGAGTGTGGCCAGCAGGAGCAGAGAACTGATTGCCCCTCTGTGCTGGGCGCTGCTGAGGCCCCACCTCGAGTGCTGCGTCCAGTTCTGGCCCCTCAGTGCAAAAAGGCCCTTGAGGGGCTGGAGCTTGTCCAGAGAAGGGAACGGAGCTGGGGAAGGCTCTGGAAAACATGTCTGCTGAGGGATGGCTGAGGGAACTGGGCTTGTTGAGTCTGGAGAAGGGGAGGCTCAGGGGGGACCTCATTGCTCTCTACAATGACCTGAAAGGAGGTTTTAGTGGGGTGGGGGTTGGTCTCTTCTGCAAAGTCTTTAGTGACAGGAAGAGAGGGAATGGCCTTAAATTGCATCGGGCAAGGTTCATATTAGATATTCAAAAACCCTTTTTCCACTGAGGGAGTGTTCAGGCATTGGAAGAAGTAGCCCAGGGAGGTGGTGGAGTCTCTGGAAGTGTTCAGGTGGCATCTGGCTGTAGCACTTTGGGATGGGGTTTAGGGATGATTCTGGTGGTGCTGGGTTGACAGTTGGACTAGAAGATCTGGAAGGTCTCTTCCAACCTTGATGATTCTGTGATTCTCTGACCTGTCATCCCTGTTTGCAGGTTTGTGCTCTAACAAGACGCTGGGGATGTTTTCTCTGTTGGGTCCACAGAGATTATGTTGTGTGAGCTTTTTTCCTCTAAGATCAAAACAAGGAGTAATTAATGCTAAATCCAGCAGATGGCTTTCAAGTCATAACTTGGTCCAGTTTGTCCAACTGTGTACAAACAGGTGAGGAAAATCTGGAACTTCAGAAGTGTTAGTTTTTTACCTCATTAGCAGGATATCCAGGGGTGCACCAAGTGCCTTCCTGTGAGAAGCACAGGAGATGAGCAGACAGTGACAATATTCTTCTAATGTTAATCTCACTGGAGCACAGAGTGAGATCACATCTGAGTTATGTTTCTTAAATTGGCGATTGGGAATAAAGACAAAATCACATATTTGATGACACTTTAGTATTTTTTTCATGCTCTTAACAATAAGGTATTTTCCAGCCGGACTTTGAATAAGGTTCCATGGTATATTGCAAAATTCTATCTCAAGTTAACAGTCTACTTCTTCCCAAAGAAATTCTCAGCAGCTAACACCCTTTCATCATCTGGCTCTTTCCCTGATGGCTTGAGCTTGTTGCTCCTTTTGGTAAATACACATTTGACACAATGCACTGGGCAGCTTCTGCCAAGTGCCACTGAATCTTACTTCTTCACTTGCCTTGAGGTGGTTGTGCTTTAAGAATCTGGCTGTTCAGATGCCCTGAAATGTCTATAGTATTTCAATGGGAAGAAGCTCAAAGATGTACTGTTTGACACACGTGAAAAATTACCTGCCCAGAGAGCCACGGAAATGTAGGTGCTGCTCAGTAATGCCCCTTGACTGGGACAGGCACTGCTGATGATTTTTTTCCTCCCCTCTCTGATTCCATTCCCACTGTTTTGTACAGACTCCTTGGGGGAAGATTTTGCACTGTACAGTTTGATAAGTTAGTGCAGATGTGTGTTTGCAGGCATGTTCTTACTCTGTATTCCCGGATAAAATTCAGTAAACTGATACCTAGCTTGAGCTTTTCTTTCCCCCATAGTACTATTTTTATTTATTTCTACAGAACAGCTGGAGAAAATGAAGGTACACTTAGCCCCAGTTCACTTGCTGCTGTAATCTCTTCACCTTTTTTCTTTTCCCCTCCCCCAAACTGATGGGTAACTGTGAAACCCAAGGTCAGGAATGTGGTTGGAATTCCAGGCCCCAGTCTGGGGGAGGTGACTCTTTCAGTCCCCGGGGGAAGAAGCCACTGCTTTGTTTATCAACATGCAAAGGACAGCCCAGGATTTCTGGTTCTCCAAGCAGCAGCTGGCAGGGAAGAGAGCTGCTGGCTTGGATGGAAGATGGTTGAGAGAAAAGTAGTGATGGCTCACAGGGGGAGAGCAAAAACGTGTTATTTGGGGGTGTAAAGCGGGGGAGATGACAAACTAACAAGGGAGTGGAAGCCACATGAACAGGAAAAGGAGGGCTTAGAGGAGACAGATCAGGACAGGAGAGACCATCATGTTTCAGCCCTGAATATCAAATCTTAGGAGATCATGAACAAAAGTAGAAATAAAGTTCACCTGTCCTTTGGTGAGTTTCCAAATGGATCAGCTGTCATATTTTAAGGAGGGTGTATTCCAGGGAACTTAATACAGAAAAGTGACCATATCAAATGACACATGTATAGGGATTCATTATGGGTGATTTTTATATGAGAGAACACATACACATGCAAAGATTTGAAAGCATTTTGGAATAAAAAATATTGAAAAAGAGCCAAATCTATAAATAGACACTTGGAGAGATACTCAGCACAAACAATATATTTGCATTTTCGTATTTTGCTCATGTGCACATGTAAATCAGTTTGTAGGACCTGTATTTTGAGTTCATACAGTCATACAGATAACTATACATAAAGACATCGTATTGAAGTTCTGATTTGATCCCAAAATCTATGTTTATCAAATTGTTACTTAAAGAAGATGTTCTAATACAGTACCATGCGTTAGTACCTCTCATTTTAAAATTTGCAAAAAACAGATTTTTTTTCTGTCCCTGATGTTTCTACAGAGTACTTAAATTTTACTCTGCATCTCAGAGCTCTTTAATCCAGTGCTCACAAGCCAATCTACATCTTGATGACAGAGTTCCCATTTAACAATATAGACAGCATAATGCTACTGGTAATGAAGCTTTTATTACCTGCTTTTATACAGTAGTCTGAGCTGTAGTTTTGCTGTGATGGTTCCAATTCCTAAACTTAACTGTATTTATACCATGTTTGTAGGAAGCAGGCCCAGTCTTCACATAAGGTTAAATACATAACACTGGAATCTCTCTGCTGTTAACAGACACAAACATGTCAATTGAACCTGTATATTTTGGAATTTGGTTCTGTTGCTGTATTTACTTGGTAAAATGCTGTGGAACAGATTTGGAGAGGGCATTTGTGTTTCCATTTGTGAATGGTATTACTGCATTTTGATTAGTTTTGATCTAAAAGACTGCCATTTGCATCATGTTAGGGCTCCAGTCACAAAAGATTTTGTAAGGGTTGAGCTGCATTCTAAGAAATTATTGTCTTTCCAGTGTTGGTTGTTTTTTTCTGGCCAGAAAAAGCCTGCATCTGTTTTTGCTGGTAGGGGCAGAAACACTTTGAACCTGGAAAATTAAGTATGGTATCTTAGTTGTAATTTTAAGGAAAGGTAGTAGCTTTTGAGAGAAAAAATGCATTCCTAATTCATTACTGATTCTTTCAACATGGAGTTATGTGAGTGTGTTTCAGTACAAACAGTGTCTCTAAATTTGAGAATGGTCATTGTGTTGGAACAAGTTTAATCACGGACCTTTCATATGACAGAGAAGAACAACTCTGAGCTGGCTCTAAATGGGGCAGGCTGAGTTAGTCCACTCTAATCCCTGCACACTTACAGAGGAAATGGATCAGTTCTGGAGCTTTTATTTCTCTTTCTTATATCTAAATACACACATCTAAACATCCAGATGTTCACACGTGGTGTATACATAATATATATGTTATGATGCAGCTCTAATCTGTACAGGAACACACGTAGCTGTATTCGCTCCCAGTTTCACCCATGATGTTAAGGAATGGATTTGAGCGCTCGTTTTGTTAGGAATGTCTTTTTTTTTTAGCTAAGAAGAAAAGGAGGCTTTAAATTTTTAAATAGTTAATTATATCATTTTTATATTTTTATAGATCATATTACATATACATAATCAAATTCCAGCCCGCCCGCCCCCTCCCTTTTCCCCCCAAAAGCAACTCGCACGGCAATGAAAAGCTGAGTTACCCGAAGGCTTCGGCAGCTGCGCTTGGCGTTATTATTGTTTGTTTTCCCCCGGCTCCGAGCAGTTCCAAAGGTCAGGGAAGCGGCGGTCGGGACAGCGAGCCGAGCCGGAGGATGCAAATGTCCCGCCCTGCTGCATATTCATGAGCTCGGGGCGGGGCTTTGAGCTCTTGATCAGGGCCCGGGCGAGATTTTGGTCCCCGCCCGTGCCAAGTGCGCGGGGTCGGCCACGGGAACTTTGCTGTTCCCCGCGGGGCGCACGGAGGATATGTCGCCGGGCGCACATGGACTCGGGAGAACTTTGCCCGCCGGAGCCGCTCTCCCCGCACCGCGAGGAAGAGCAGGTACCGCTCCCCGCCCCCAGCCCAGCGCCGCATGCCGCCTGCCCCAAAACACGCCGGGTGCCTCAGACAGGAAATTCCTGGAGGGAAGAAACAATAAAATGTGGATCCGTTCCAAGTGCATATGAGCCTCACGCTGCCGAGCTCTCTAGAGGAGATCTGTGATCATGCCCGGCCAGTTTGTTCAGTTTTTATCTCTTTTACATCCACTGGCCTTGTATTAAATTGTCATTGTCCTAAAGCCCATGAGAGAGAAATGAATTGCATTTCTCGACGCGCACTGACAGTGAAATATTTCCCCTCTCTGTCTCCAGTCACACTTATATGTTCCCTTGTGCAGGGGTGACACCAACAGTGGCTGCAGCTTGACATTCCACTCATTCCCTGTTCTTTTCCATTTGTGTGTCGTCTTACAGGCTCGAGGTCGGCAGTCACACGTCCACAGTCAGATCTGTAGTAGCACGTCTGTGTGTGGGTTTGTTTTATATATTTGCATTTTCTGTGCAATCCTCTGTCTGTGCACAGCGAGTTTTGTGTTCCAGTATGTTTCTATCTGTGCCTGTGTGTGTGTTACAGGTATGGAGTGTATTCCTTGGGCAGTTTGGGCAGTGCACTCTATTGTTGTGTGTGTGCACACAGACACGTACACAGTGAGTATATATATGCAGAGCTGTATAACTTCCATCCAAGCAGTTGCTTGTCAAAATCCAGCTGCTTTTATGTGGGTTTATGTGTTGTTGTTTTTTTTTTTAATCCATGAGAAGAGAGCTGGCCAACAATGTAAAGTGTTTGCACCTGATTTTACACCAGATTCTCCCTGTAATCTAGCAGTTTTTGTGTTGTACTCACAGTTTTGCTTTTAAAAGATGCTGCATTTTTTTTTAAGATTTTCTCATTCTAAGTAAATGAAAATAATAATATTTATTCATATTCCTGTAAGTTTGGGCTGTCAAATGGAGAACTGTTTTTTCAGCTACATGTGTTCTTGGCTGTATTTACACCTAAAGAATATAATTATTTTAGGGAGGGACAACTCCTACATATGGTTGTTAATGTGCATCATGATGTCCTCCGGCTAAAATATAAAATACACATTCAATTTTAATGGTCCTTAGTCCTCTCCAAAAGTCCTATAGTTGTGGGGATTTTGGTTTTTTGATTTTGTTATGGTTTGTTTGTCAAGAAGTAAAAATCCTATGAAACATTAAAGAAAAATATGAAACTGAATTGTATCCTGCTATTATAGATAGTATTCCTTCATTATATTTGAAAGGACTTGGTATTGCCTTTTCAGTAGCACTTTGGAGTGTAACTTTTCTAGAATGGTAGATCACTGCCTTTTGACATGTGTGTCTTCTGAAACAATTTATGTATTTGCTGTGTTACAGGAGCTCTAAATCTCTGGGGTTTGTTTACATAACACTTGTAATATTTTTTCAACTATTTCTTATTTCCTTCAAACAAAGAGGGGCTTTTCTCTTTGCTATTACTTAATATAGCAAGTTTGCATTAAAGGGAATCTTGTCTAATTTCCAATTATTTTCCTGTTTGAAGTAGCGTAGCTTTTTAATCAGAGCATCGTTTCCCAATTCTTTTAAAATTGAAATAAAATTAATTTTTTTCACTTCAGCTTCCTCTCCTTGCTAGGAGAAACATCTATTAATATATCTAATGAAAATTAGAGCAATATAGGTACTTTCACACAGTGTAAGATAAGCATGTGCTGTTTTTCTGTACCGCTGAATGTCTGATTTTTACCGTGGGTCACCATTCTGAATTTGTATGAAATCTTGATGAAATTTGCGGATTTAGATCAAAATAATTTATGAGGCAAAACAAAACGAAAAATTCTTACTGTTTGTGACACTAACACAGACCCTTAAATCTGAAATTGGAGAAGGATGGCCATGTCCTGTGGTAAGTTAGTATATCAGGGTGTATGGAATAGAAGTTCCTTGTTCTCGGTCTAATCAAGCCATTTAGAGTGTCCTTGTACAGAATTGTGCACATTTATTTATATGATAACTTGCTGAAATATAATTAGCTACCCCTGTGCATGTGAGAATAGTCCAAATATATCCTTTTATCATACGCTGAAAATTATATTCCCTTTCCCTGAGTAAAACTCTTTGCAGCTTTGAGCTGCTGTCTTTATATGGGAGGGTGTAAGATTCTCTTTAAGAGTTTTGTTCTGAAACCAAACTTTAAGATAAAGTGATTTGAGGTTTTTGAGGTTATTACTCTGTAGCTTAGCGTGGATGTCTCTTCCTCCTCTGTGTCTTTTCATGTTGCTGTAAGTGGAAAAAAACCTGCACATCTCCTTTTCATCATTTGGATTGGAACTACATACCATAGGTAATGTGTTTGGGCAGCACTTACCTAGCCAAAGAAAACAAATCAATATTAGCCATGCTGAGGAGTGTCAGAAGTATCACAGATGTGTCCATTCAGCTTTGCTCCATCACACACTCTTTCCTTAAACAACTGGTCAAGCTGTCCCAAAATGTCGTGTTGGCTCCAGTGAGATTCTAATGGGTGTGATCAGAGATTGATGGCTTTGGCAAGTTAGAATGAGAAGATGATGTGGAGTTGCTGTCTCTTGTTTTGAATGTCCTCAGAAATAAAACCCTAGACAAACAAACAAAAAAGAAATAAAAATTAAAAAAGTAAAAATAATTTAAAAAGCCATTATTATTTTATAATTAAAAATAATTATAAGCCAGTTGTGTGTGTGTTCACTCCCCCCTCCAAGCCAGCTAGACATGAAACAGTTTAAAGTCCTGTAGATGTAGAGATGAAGAAGTCATATCTAAAGTGTACTGCGAGCTTGTTCCTAAGCATTTCCAACATTCCTTCCCATCAGGTGCCAGGACGGGTGGGCAGGAGGTGACTTGCTTTATTCAGACCATTCTTGTGCATGTTATTGCTGCTCTTTCACCCCTCTCCCCCTATTTCTGGGTTGGTTTCTAGAGCTGTTTTTGAAAGAAACACTTTTTTCAATCTCACATGTGAATATTTTTAAAGAAATACAAGACACAAAAATCTAGTAAAACCAATATTTAACAAAATGGTGAAATCACACTCCTTTATGTACTCTGAGCACTCTGCTACTGGCAGTTTGTGTAGTTCTCCATAGATTGGAAATGTAACAAAGGATCAAGCAATTTTCTGGGTATTCTTTGTTTACTTTTTGTGAGAAAAATCTCATTTATTGAATTTAGAAAGACGGCAAAAGTTTGCAGAACAAAAGGAATAAAACGAAAAGGAAAAATTACAACACGTGTTGGGTGTCCTAGGCACGCAGGATTCCCAGGAACACCCCCTTCAATTCAAAAGTCCCGCTTTTTAAACATTCTTAAGGTTCAACCCCGTTTACGTCATAGAAGAGGCGTTCCCCTCTTTCTGGTTGGCTGTGTC
>NW_020922567.1:12937-13366 GCF_003984885.1 Neopelma chrysocephalum
CTTTCTGGTTGGCTGTGTCGTGCTGGGAGGTGGAGTGTCCAGCAGCACGGCAGCTTCCAGGACCAGCCATGTGGTATAAGGGGTTTCCTTACCAATATTCATTTACAGTTCCCTATTCCCGTTCGCATGTTTCCCTGACACCGGTTCCAGGCTGAATCCGGCATCTTACAGTTCCGCGATACGCCCTATAGGTTAGTAAAGAAACACTCTTATGTTAGTG
Organism: Neopelma chrysocephalum; assembly: GCF_003984885.1. Classification (NCBI taxonomy): domain Eukaryota; kingdom Metazoa; phylum Chordata; class Aves; order Passeriformes; family Pipridae; genus Neopelma; species Neopelma chrysocephalum. Next base: position 13,158 of record NW_020922567.1, read on the forward strand.
ATTTGCTAAATTCATTTGCTTGTAATAAAACCGATTCTTTATTTCTCACACCACTGTGGGGGCTGAGGGGCTGAGGCTGCTCCAGCTGGTGCTGGTGGTGGCCAGTGCCCCTGGAGATGGCAAATGGTGCCTGAGGAGCCCGGGGCCGATTCTCTGCTGCTATGCTGGGGAGCAGGGCTGGCCCTGGGGCTGCAGGAGCTGCCTGAGCT
>NW_020922568.1:0-14185 GCF_003984885.1 Neopelma chrysocephalum
CTACAGCCAGAGAATTCTTCCTTCAAATCCTGGGAAGGTTTCTCCTGCAGGGAGAGCTCAGTCACCTCCCAGCCCAGGCTGCCTCTCATCTCTCTGCCTTGTCTCCTGTGCCCTGGGTGCTGCAGGCAGTGCCCTCAGCCCTGCTGGGCTGTGCAGAGGAGCTGCTCCTGGGCAGAGCTGTCTCTTTGAAGTTCTTCTTGCTTGCCAGGAGCTCCCTGTGTGCCAGGAGCCTGGCCCAGCTCAGCAGCACAGCAACAGCCCCAGGCATTTCATGACCCTCGTCGAGGGTAGGGGGTTGTTGTTTACATGAGACTCAGTCCCTGAGAGGAAGTTCAAACAAGTTCTCAAGAAGTCAAAGTGAGATTGAAACACTCATGTTTCTTGTAGTGCTAATGAGTCTCACTGAGGGACACAACTGGGAACCTGTCCCCAGGTTCCAGTTAGAGCAGAAAACTGCAGTGATGACAAGGATGGACAAGCAAGGGAAAGGTGGCTCTGATGCTGAATAAACAGTGACTTGTTTACTTAATCCAAAGGGCCAAGCCCTGAACCCCAGCCCCTGGGAAGGCAGATCCTGTCCCTGCCTCATTCCTCAGGGCTCTTCCTGGGGCACTGGGATGTGGGATGTGCAATGCCAAGGGCAGGACCATGGGGTGGCACCTGCCAGGCTGCTGAGCAGGGACAAGGAGCCCATGAGGCCCCAGGGCTGCGAGGGCCACTTGTCTCCTCCTGGCATCAGGGCCACAGACAGCAGCCATGGCCAAAGGGCTGCAGAAGGTGGCTCTGGCAGGGCCTTTCAGCTTCTCCCCCTCCCTCTCTCCTTTCCAGCCCAGGCTGTCCTACAGTGTCCATGCCCTGCCTCTTTCCCTGCAGGCTGTCGTCGTCCCCCCGGCTGCCCCACCTGGCTGGCACCTTCCTGCACTGACATCTCTGCATCCTCCCTGGCTCTTCCTGCACACACAGAGCCTTGGGCTCATCCAGACTCCTCCTGGGTGATGTGTTGCACCACAGCGTTTTCCATGGAGTGAAATTCCTTTTTCTTCATGTCCACTCAGGACCTCCCCAGCTGCACTTGGCATTAATTCTTTCTTTCTCCTGCTGTTTTCTGCTCTGACAAAAGGATCCACCATCTCTAAATCCTCCCTTCAAGCCCTCTGAGGGCTGTCCTGTACTGTCCTCAGTCTCCACACCATTGAGGCCACAGCTCCTTAGCCCCTCTCGAGTGCTCATGTGCTTGAGACCTTTGAAGCCCATCTTGGGAGATCTCTGGGCACTCACTAATGTTTTTGCAGATGAAAATGTCGTGCTCATAGTCTAAGGAAATCACAGGGATACTTTTTACCAAGGCCTGTAGTGGCGGAACATGGGGCAAGTGGCTTTGAACTGAAAGAGAATAGTTTTTTATTGTATAATAGGAGGAAAGATTTAATAAGGGCGGCAAGAAGTGGAACAGGTTTCCAGAAGTGGATGTTCCATCCCTGCATTTGCCCAAGGTCAGGGAGTGTGAGTAACCCAAATTAGCCCCCCTGTCAAGGGACTTGGACCAGATGACCTTTTATCTCCCTTCCAAGCCAAATCATTCTGAGATTCTTTTCAGTCTAAAGTCCCAAACTCCTTCTCCAAAGAATTTCCATGTTGAGGACATGAATTGCCACATTTTTGGAGAAACCCTTCTAAACCCAAAAGGTAAAAAAATAATTGAAATCAAGTTCCAAGCTATCTGTTAGAAACTTGAAGCAAGTGGGTCAATGGCAGAACCTCTCAGGGTGACCCTGCAGCTGAGGATGGGGCATTCAGCCTCGGGCTCTGAGACTCATCATGGGTAGCCAGAAAGGGGATTTGGGGACTGGGCAAGACTTGTCATGAGATGTCTAGGAAAGAACCAAAGCAAGGATAGGATCCCAGTGGTTTCTGGAGGAACAAGCATGAGAAAACAGAGAGAAAAGAAGCTGAAAAAGCTGATCATGTTAAACAGGAGGCTGGTCAAGACGTCCCTGGCTGTGCCCTGCAAGTGATCCCCACAGCCTTTCACCTTTCCTTAAGAACTCCATTGCCAAGAAGTTTCTGTGGGGAGGGACCTCTCTGCTCCTGGCACAGATTGTGGCCCAAGTTCCAGTCCCTGCAGTGGGAGCCACAAATAGTCAGGTCTTGTGTTCTCTGCGGGACCAGACTCTGCCCAGACTGAGGTCTGTATGTATTGGAAGCACAAAAGTGTGAAGCAAATGCAAAGCTAAAGACACAATGTAGCCTGACTTTGTCCCTAAGTGGGGGATGAGAATTGGACACAACATGTGCAGGGACAGAGGGAGGGGTTTGCCCCCCTGGCCCTGCCCAGAAGGGACACTTTTCAGGAAGGGTTGTGGCCTTGCCTGTGCTGAGTGTTGACCCGGGCAATGCAGCTTGGGATTGCAGTGGCACTGTCAGGGCTCTGCAGAGCTCCTGGGAGTTCCTGCATTTGTGCCCAGCAATGCCAGAGAACTGCAGGGGTTGCAGTCAATCCCTTGTGCTCTTTGTGACCCCGACTGGCTCTGCTGAATGGAAGCAGGCCTGTAGTTCCCAGACTGTTCCTGCATCCAGTGTGGGGCCTGCAGTGACGTTTCTGCAGCATTCAATTGGCGCAGTGGCAGGATGGCCATGGATCCATTCCGGCAGAAACACAATGGTGCTCCATCCCAAGCAGGGATAGAATGGACCCCCAGATTTTGGAAGGATAAGAAGCAGGGAGTTTTGGCCCTGTGGAATCCCATGGAACCAAAGGAACCCCGGGACATGGCAGAACCTCATGGAATCAAGGGGACATTGTGACCCTGCAGCACCTCCTGGAACCAAAGGGAGTCTGGGATGCGGCAGGGCCTGATGGAAACAAAGGAACCTCCTGGGAACAAAGGGACCCCAGACACCATCAAAATTCAGGGAGACAAGAGAACCCCAGGACACTGTGGAATCTCCTGGAATCCAGGGGCCATTGGAATACACTGGGGCCTCCTGGAACCAAAAGGGAACATGGGACACTGAAGAACCTCATGGAATCAAAAGGACTCTGGGACTTTGTGGAACATCAGGGAATCAAGGGGCCAGTGTGACATCCCAGAACCTTTTGGAACCAAAGGGAACCAATGGGACATTGTGGAATCTCATGGAATCAAGGGTCCATTGTGACCTTGTGGAACCTCACAGAATCCAGGGACCATTATGATTCTTCAAGGCCTTCTGGAGTCAAAGGGACCATTGTGACACTGGGGAACCTCATGGAATCAAGGGTCCGTTGTGACACTGGGGGAAATGATGGAATCAGTGGGCCACTGTCACACTGCAGGGCCTTATGGAGCCCAAAAACGCTGGGAAACAGTGCAACCTCATGGAATCAAGGAGCCATTGTCCCACTGCGGAGCCTCAATGAATAAGGGATCCAATCTTTGCCTCAGATTTTGTCAACAAATTAAATTTAAGGAATTACAGAAGTGAGATTGAACCACTTTTGTCCCACACTTTTTAATGATTGGTCAAATGAGAATATTTATATAAAATGAATCATTTGTTCTTACAAATGATCAGAGAAAAGACCTTAATCAGAATTATTTACTACACAATACAAAGGCTAAAGCTACTAGTAGTGCAGTATAAGATAGGATAGTGCACTATATCAAAGCAATTATTGAAACAATTATATTAAAGCTAGCCAAAAGAAATAATTATTATGTAGAGATCTGATGGAACTCACCCAGACCAACGGTCCTGGGGAGATTTCTTTTGCTCCGCCTTGAGGAGTGTCCTTGGAGGGCGTCCCCACCCAAGGCAGGAATCTCCACACATCTACCCCAAGAAGGGCTGTGTTAGAAGAACCTGCCTGGATGAAAGGGGACTGGACTTCTATAGGATGAAGTGCTTGACTGCTCCTCCCAAATGTACAGGCCAGTTACCAGCTTCTCTGTCCCATCCAACATCAAAAAGCAGGATGTGTGTTTGGAGTTGGGTGAACCAGGCTGGTTTGAGCATCATTCAACGCCAAAACCATTCCCATGGTGCCACCGGTAACTTGCAGATCTCACAGACAGCTTGCATGAGAGCTGGCACTGTTGGCATTCTCTGATGGCATTTTAGGCCTTATCAGGGTAGGCCCTCCTGCCACCCGGGTAGAGAGGTTGGCTGTGAAAGTCCATCCTGGAGATGCACAGGTAGCCAAGAGTTGGGCTCCTGAGTGACATCCAACAATGGCCAGGGGGATGGGACTGACCAGATGAAAGTGTCTCAAATAGATCTGACCACTCCTGGCCATCCACCCAGATGTTTCCCCAGTGAACAGATGCTGCAGAATGTGTTTGATAACGTTTCTGTAACCCCAGATTATTGGAATAAATGTAGATTTATCTCTGCACGACACAGAAATTCATTCACTTTCTCTTTTCCTCCCTCTGTGGATTGAGGGAACTTGTGACTTCAGTGTGTGACTCACTGTGTGAAAGGGCAAATATGGACAGAATCCAGGGCAGGGAGTGTTTGGGGGATCTTGGGATCTGTGCTTGACACAGAGGGTGCTTGCCATTGGTCTAAAACTATCTACTGTGCAAAGTGGTCTTCAGTAGAAGCTATGTGGATTTAATGTACAGCAGGGGAAGGACTTTTGGTATTTACTGAGCTGTGCCTTCCTTTGGTTTTGTTTGCTGGCAATAAATGAACATCCCTCTGTGTCTCATGCAGCTCTTTCTCCAAGCCAAGCAGGTGGGAGTTGGTGCCAAGGAGCTGAAACCTGCAGGTCCAGCCTTGAGTGGAGGAAGCTCAGATTTGCCCAAGGCTGCTTTGAGTCCCAGGGTTTTGAGGAGGGAATGGTGGGGTGGGGATAGGGACAAAGTCTGATGGATTGTCAGACATAAAAGGGTCTTGATTTTCTTATCTATTCAGACTGAATTAGGAAGTGCTTGGGACCAAAATCGACTGGGAATTGTTGATATCAATGTTAAAACAGGAAAAAAGTAAACAGGTCACAAAAAAGACATCTTTTCTCATGGTTTTAGTAATACAAGATATTCACTTTGAATACACTTCTGAGATCTGTCTAATTAATCACAAAAGAATTGAAGACTTACAAGTAAATTATTTCCAGGGACATGTCATGTTAAGATGTCATCACTGAGAAGAGAGTGTGGAGGAATGAGCAGAGAAGGAGACCGTCCCTGGGGCTGGGGAAGCAGGAACTCAGAGTCACTGGTTCCAGGTGGAATATGGACTGTGGGATGTTTCTGTGAGAGCCCCTAAAGGGTGTGCTGGTTTCAGGGGGAGTACAGTTAAATTTCTTCCCTGTGGCCAGTTCAGGGCTGAGTTTTGGTTTGTGCTGAACACAGGGTGGATAATCACAGAATCACAGAATGTGATGAGTTGGAAGGGACCCACAAGGATCATCCAGTCCAACCCTTAGCCCTGCACAGGCCCATCCCCAAGGGTCACACCATGAGCCTGAGAGGATCATCCAAACACTTCTGGAGCTCTGTCAGCCTTGGTGCTGTGCCCACTGCCCTGGGGAGCCTCTTCAGTGCCCAACCACCCTCTGCGGGAAGAATCTTTTTCTAAGATCCAACCTAACCCTGCCCTGACACAACTCCAGGCCATTCCCTCAGTCCTGTCCCTGGTCCCCACAGAGCAGAGCTCAGGGCCTGCCCCTCCTCTGCCCCTCCCCAGGAAGTTGGACCTGCAGTGAGGTCTCCCCTCAGTCTCCTCTTCTCCAAGTGCCCTCAGTGTCCTCACACGGCTTCCCCCCAAGGCCCTTCCCCATCTTCCTTGCCCTCCTTTGGACACTCTCTAATGGCTCAATCTCTCCCTTCCACTGTGTCCCCCCAAACTGCCCCAATGGTGCAGGTGAGGCCGCCCCAGGGCAGAGCAGAGCGGGACAATCCCCTCCCTGGCCCAGGCGGCCATGCTGGGCCTGATGCCCCCAGGACAGGCTTGGCCCTCCTGCCTGCCAGGGCACTGCTGGCTCAGGGCCAACTGGCCACCCACCAGCACCCCCAGGGCCCTTTCCCGGCACTGCTTTCCAGCCTCTCCTTCCCAGTCTGTCCGTCCATCTGGGGTTGCCCCATCCCAGGGCAGAATCCGGCACTTCCCCCTGTTGAAGTTCTCAGGGCTCCTAAAGAGCCGTGAGGTCACGGGATGTCAAAGAGCCACATGGAGCTAAAGGGACCCTTGTGACACTGTGGAACCTCATGGAACCAGGGGCCATTGTGACATGTGGGGCCTCATGGAATCAGAGGAACCCTGTGGAATATCATGGAATCAAGGGGCACCTGTGACACTGCAGGGTCTCATGCTCCAGGAGGAACCCTGGGACACTGTAGGATCTCATGGAACCAAGGTGCCATTGTGACATAGCATGGCTGCAGGGAATCACGGCTCCATAATAAAATTCCACGACTTCATGGAAAAAATGAATCCCGCGACACTGTGGAACCTTGTGGAAACAAGAGGCCATTGTGACACTGCAGAGCCTCATGGAGCCAAAGGAACCCTGGGACTTTTTGGAACCTCATGGAGTCAAGGGCCAGTTGTGACACTGCAGAGCCTCATGGAACTAAAGGAATTGTGGAGAACTGCCGATGCCTAAAATCTGTCCTGACACAGTTTTAAACCCTTTTACTGTTGTTGGCTGTTAATAAAGACAATCTGACTGCATCACTAAAAATAGAAGTTTTATTCTTCCGTCCTCCTCGTCCACCCCAAAATGGCAGAAAAGGCATGCAATGTTTACATTAAAGCTTTTTTATCCCACCTAGCACAGGAATTTTTAGGCTACAGGGAAGGAGGCATGCATAGACCTATTTAACATACTGTCACACACTTTTTCTGACTTATCCACACTATTCAAATTTTTCTAACAACATACTGTCATTCTTAATTATAAATTAATTCATATTTCATAAGTGGGGTGAACTAAAACAGTCTCTTCCTTCTCATTTTTAACTTTGGTAGCAGGTGTTCACCACAGGTGTCCTTCCCCTGAAGTTTGCAGCTTCTTCTCTCCCTCTCACAGAGTGCCCAAGGTTGTCTGATGGATTCCATCACTATCTCTGAGGCCTCTCTCTGGGGAGCTGCCTCTGGCTCTCTAGCCTGAACACCTGTTTGGTCTCCCACCCCCCAGCTGTGATTCAGTTTTTAGGAATAATTATAAAGGAATTAAATGCTTTTTTGGGCCATCATCTAGGCAACTGCTGCCGTGGATAACATGGATGGCAGGAAGGCAGAAGAGAAGGACATGAAAGGGCCATCTGTGAGCAAAACGTATTTTTCGTTTTCAGTATTCTCTGAATTTTTGTTACTAGTTTTCTGTTTCTGTGGAAGAGTTCAGTGTCCTCCCTCCTGGGAGGGATGGGAACAAATGATTAAACAGGGAAAATGTTCTGGTTGAGCTGTTCCAACACTGCAAACTGTAATTTGTCCAGATGGTCTAAAGATGTCCAGATTATTGAAAACCTTCCAAATTTTTCTTTTCAGGGAGAGAGAAATATTTGATGAAGAAATCCAGCAAAGGCAAAAGGGCAAGGCCAAGCCTCAGCCTGCAGAGACCTGAGGGGTGGCGCTGGCTGTCCCAGAATTACATAGGGAAAATAAGAAACACAGGAATTTTGGAATGGGATCGAGCCATTTTCAGTGGGATTGATCCACTTTGAGGTGACTGATCCCTCTTGACTTTTGGGATGCAGAGCTGGGAGAGACTGGAATGTTAATGGTCCATGGCTCCAACACTCTCCAGTTGCAGAAGCAGTGGGGGCTTTGCTGCCCATGGGCAACAGAACTGCCTGGGGCAGAGGGGGGAACACCCACCTCTGGAGGGGACAGGCTGGGCTTGGAGCCAGAGAGGGGAAGTGTTATTTTTATGGTTTTATATCACTATAGACAGGAGCCAAAACTGCCCCAAACCTACTTTACATGGAGACAAAATTGTTCCAAACTAAACCCTACAGATAGATAGATAGACAGATTGATAAACTATCCTCGGGGGAAGGGGCCTGTCCATTAACCTAATGGGCAGTGGCAGCTGACAGTGAGTTACCTCAGTGCTGACACTGGCTCACAAACAGCTGCTGGACATAACAAAGCTGAATTGATTGCCCAGATTGCTGATGTCACCACAGTGGACCAGACAAATACTATCACCCACTTGGAAAGTCTGAGACTTCAAATTCCCACTGAAAAAGTAGCCGTGTGTATTCCCTCTGACACCTTGGCCACCCTAGAGCAAATAAACATGCTGAGGAGTAAAAAGGAGCTCCAGCATGCTCTGGGTTTATTTGCTTTTTGGAGAAAACACGTTCCAGACTCCTCCATTATTGCTGCCGTAGTGGCATCATGCCAGATAAGAAAAGGAGTTGGATAAATAGATAATTCCTTCTTTTTAATAACGGGTCCGTAGTGGGCCAGATTTCCTCTTTTTGCAGGAACCTGCCAGCAGATGAGATCAAACTGTGTGAGATCGATAAAGCTTTCAATTGCTGCAATGGGCAGAAGAGATAACTGCCCCCACAACTGCTTCTGTTATCAGTTTACAAGTATGCCATGAGAAAACGAAGCAGCAACAGGACTGGAGAGTTCTACTGTTCTTTGCAGCACTGATGGTTTGCATGTGTTTGTGTTTTTATCTTAATAACTTTGTGATATGCACGTCTGTGTGTATTTTTGTCTCAGTAGTTTTGCAATATGTAAAATTTACCACAAACGTGTTTGTGTCTCCTCTACTCCCAAAATTGCTTGTATTTTCAGCTTAGTAATAATTGTTGACTTATTTGTGTTTTTATCATGAGCAACTCACTGGTAAGATTGTGTAAGACAAGCCATTCCATGTATTGTCAGTTTAATTTTTGCCAAGGTTATTTTGTCTTTTTATTGAAAAACAAATTGGCTTGGGAGAAGCTTTTAGATATGTATAATTCTGTCTCAATCAACTGAGAATCAAGACACTTGATCAAATTTAGCCTGGGAGTTGGTACAAGAATTTATGCATATTTGGAATCATACAAATATGTATTAGATGCATTAACCCTCTGCCTCAGAAGGCATCAAATTTTATATTTGGCTAAATTTCTCAAATATTAACAAATGAAACTAAATCTAGACAAAACAAGTGTTACCTGAAGAGAATATAAGAAAGCCTTGTACCAGCTCCCAGGTAACTCAATGTATTTGCATAAAACTGATGTGTAATTTCAGGTCCAATTTCAAGACACATTGGCTCCTCTAACAGACACATTATTATAGAACAATACTACTCACAGGATAGAGAGAGTGGCTAATGAAAATTAGATTTGTCACAGTATTAAATCCTGATGTTTGTACCTTTGTTAATATTAGGAAATTTGACTTTAGCTATTGAGATCCTGTTATGTCCCATATGCTTACTATTTTACTGTAGGTTTTTCTGGAAATTGCATTGCATTGGGAAAAGATTTGTGCTATCTCTTCCTTTTCTTTACTCTTCTCTCTTTCTGTCCACTACAAGAAAGGCACTGCCCACAAAGAAGATTCACAGTGAGCGACCAAAGAAGAGAAATTATTGAATGCATAAATCACGGGGTGGTGTTAGAGACTGAAACGGTTCACGATTTATGCATTCTAGGATTGCCAAGGGACTTCTGCAGGACTTTTGCATTAGACCTCTGATGGCCCATCAAAGCCCATCCCCCCCCGCCAACCTTGAAAGGCAGGAGAAACCCTTTTCCCAGGCCCCTCACGGGAACTCTGCGCAGGCCCAGGAGATGTTGGGGGTTCGTGGCATGGCCCAGGACACCATCCATGGATATAATAACTCATAACTTCTTGCAGTGTGGGGGCTTCCCTCCCTCACCCCTAACGGATCAAGGCCACCACTTCAACTCACAGACATGGAAGTTGCAACTCCCAAGTTCCATCGCTGGACCCCGTGGGTGGTGACTATATACATCTTTCCACTCTCAGCTTTGCTTTCCCTTACTCTCCCTCACCCTTATCCTGTCTTTCCTTGCTCTCCCTTATGCATTTTCTCCAAAGGTTCTCTTTATGCCATATTGCTGTAGATGAGAGATATAGATGATAACACCCAAAATGGCAACATACCTGTTTACTTTTGAAACAAAATTGTTCTAAAATAAACCCTACATATATATATATATTTTCAAACACTCATTATTCAGAGTCGTTTCACTCTAATCCACCCCAAGGGATTTATTAATAAGAACCTGGTTACCCCCCCCTTTCTGGGGCAGGTGGTAACAGACCCCTTGTAGCAGGATGTTCTACCTGGAAAAGAATCTGATGGGAGAATGCAGGCACTGCAAGCTCTCTGTGGTGAGTTACTGCTGGTGCCAAGGGGTTGGTTTAGTGTTGAATTGTGCCAAACCCAGCCTGGTTCCCCAACCTTCCAACACACATCCTGCTTTTGGAAGCAGAGTTAGACAGATCAGCTGCTCACTGGCCTGGGAATATGTGACTGGAGATCCATCACTGGATAAGTATAAAAGCCCAGGGCCAACTTTCATAGAGCAGATTCTTCCACAGACTTTCTGAAGTGTGTGTGGAGCTTCTGCTGTGAAGCAGGGACGCCTCTTGATGGTCACTGCCCAGGGGGTAAAAGAAAGAGAGAGATGTGCCTTGATTTATTTCTATTAGACACTGCCGGGCCCTCCCCGCTTCCTGCCAGGATCGGACACCGCCAGCAGCCCCGGCCCTGCTGGGCTTCATCAGCCTGAGGAATTGCTCCAAAGGAGGGGCCGGGGGCTTCCTCTCGGCCTTCGTCTCCCTGGCGCTGGGGCTCAGCTTCTACCTGCGCCAGAAGGTGAAGGGGGTCCCAGGGTGTTGTGTGTCCCCCCCAGAGCGTCTGTGCCCCCCCGGGGACCCCCCACCCTGGTGTCACCCCCTTTTCTCTCCCCACAGAGCTCCTGAGCCGCCGGTGGCCGCAGCCCCTCCCCGGGGCCTCAGGTCCAGCCTGGACCCCCCCCCGTCCCTGCGAGGATTTTGGGGGGATCGTGTGTTGCCCCTGCCCCTGCTTTTATTCTGGCACCACCTGGCTGCTCCCAGTGATCCCAGTAAAGCTTCCCAGTTCTCCCCACTTCCGGTTACTGGGGGGCAGTGGGGGAGGGTCTTGGAGGGTCCCCGTGGGGTGGAAGCGAGTTTGGGGGGGGCAGAACCGGCCCCAGGATGGATTGGGAATGGGGACCCCTCTGTGTCCCCCTTTGTCAACCCGCTCTGGGGGAGCTTTGGGAGGGCACCTGCCCCTCAATAAAGCACCCAGCTCACCCCAAAAGGTGCTGGGCACTTCTCCAAAACCTCTGCAAAGCCCCTCAAGGACCCCCTGACATACTCAGAGCCCACCCAGTACCTCATCCAACCCCTTTTCTGGGGAAACTTCTCTGGGCACTGGTGGTGCTGGGAGCCCCCCCGGCTGCGGGCGAGGAGCTCTTGGGTGAGCGGGGGGTGGGAAGGGGGAGGTCGGTGGGAAAATGGGGGTCAGAGAGGATAAAGGGGACCCCAAACTGAGTGGGAGGGGACTGGGACCCCACAAAAGTTGAAGGGGAGAGTCGCTGAGGTTTGGGTGATGATGGGAAATGGGTGGGAGAGGTCAGAAGAGTGGGGAAAAGGGAGGGTGGGACCCGTAAACTGAGCATGACTGGGGGGGGGGATGATGTGAAAGGGGTAGGAGAGGGGGGAAAAAAGGGAGGGTTGGGACCCCTAAACTGATTGGGGGGGGGGCTGGGGATTGAGGGGACCATGAAAAAGTGGAAGGAACAAGGAGAAGGGTGGAAAAGGGGGGGTGGTCTGGCAGGTCCTGCGGTCCCATGGGGGTCTTCGGGCAGAGGGGGATTGGCAAAGAGGGGTGGTCCCCCTGAGCTCCCAACTTCCTGTTGGGGTGCTGGGGGCTGCTGGATCCAATCTCAGCCTTGCATTATGCCAACAGTTGCAGTTTAGAGGAATTACAGAGGTGTGACTGAACCACTTTTGTCCCCCACCTTTTAATGATGGCAAATCAGATCTATTGATTGAAGTTAATTTATTTAGGGTTCCAAATGATCAGACAAAAGATCTTCATCAGAATTTTTACTGCACATAGAAACACTAAAACTACCAGGAGTACAGGATAAGATAGGACACTGCTCTACACTAAAGGAACTGTTGAAGCAATTCTACTCAAGCTGGCACAAAAGCAATAACTAATAACTAGAGATGGATGGAACTCCCCCAGACCAACACTTGTGGGGAGATCTCTGCTCTCAACCTTCAGCAGTGACCTTGGGGTTTCCCAGCCAAGGCAGGAATCCCTGCACACCCCCCAAGAAGGGTTCTGTTGGAAGAAGCTGCCCCTGTCTAAGGGGACTTGCTCTTTGTGGTCAAAAGGGATGGACTGACAGTCACTGGACTCCAGGGGTTGCCTCACAATCAGGGGCTTCATTTGGGGTGGAAGCAGCGGCCGAAGCTCTTCCCCCACTCAGGGCTTCCCTTACCGGTGGGTCCGTGTGTGTTTGGTCAAGCCAGACCTGTCAGTGAAGCTCTTCCCACACTCCCCACACTTGTAGGGCCTCTCCCCGGTGTGGATGCGCCGGTGGGTGATGAGGGTGGAGTTCTGTTTGAAGCTCTTCCCGCAGTCAGTGCAGCAGAAGGGTCTCTCATCCGTGTGCATCCGCTGGTGCAGGAGCAGACTGGAGCTGGTCTGAAACCTCTTCCCACATTCCCTACACGTGTAGGGCCGTTCCCCAGTGTGGATAAGCTGGTGTTTGATCAGGGTGGAGTTCCGCTTGAAGCCCTTCCCGCAGTCGGTGCAGCGGAAGGGCCTCTCATCCATGTGCATCTGCTGGTGCAGAAGGAGATTCCCGCTGGTCTGAAACCTCTTCCCACAATCCAAGCACTTGTAGGGCCGTTCCCCGGTGCGAATGCGCTGGTGGTTGCGGAGGGTGGAGCTTTGGCTGAAGCTCTTCCCACATTCCTGACATGTGTAGGGCCGTTCCCTGCTGTGGATGAGCTGGTGTCGGATCAGGTTGGATCTGTCACTGAAGCTCTTCCCACATTCCAAGTACCTGAATGGCTTCTCCCTGCTGGGAGGCTGCTCAGGGACCACCAGCTCAGAGCTCCTCCTCAAGCTCCGGCCGCCTTTCCGGCACAGGCTGGCTCTTTCCTCCTCAGAGCACCCTGGGCTGGCTTTGGAGCCCCTCCTGTGGGGGGATCTCCGGCCCTTTTCCTCCCCACTGCCTTCCTGCACCCTGGAGCCCTTCAAAACGGCCTCTCCCACCAGTTTCTGCTGGGGGGAATTGTCCTCCGGGCTCTCCGTCCTCAGCTCGGGGCCTGGGGCAGGAAGCAAGAAGGACAGGGAGGGGATTTGCCTCCGGACCACAGGGAAGGCCAAGGACATCCCCCCAACTCCGGCCCTGGCAGGATGGCGGCGGCAGCGGGGTTGTCCTGCAGCCGGGGGCCATGCTCGGCTGCCAGAGCCAGCACAACACCCGCCCAAAGGGCCACTGACTTCCTCCTCACCTGCCTGGGGGGCCCGCGGCATCTTCCTCTTCCTCGCAGCCTCCTCCTCCATCTGCCCAAGCTTTGGGAAGGACAAATCCTGATGGGGAGAAAACAAGGGCTGAGCGTGTTGGCTTGGGGGTTCCTCCTGCCCAAGTCCATCTCTAGAACTCACCGGGCATCCTGTGCCCATAAAAACCTCCAAAACAGCAAGATTCAGTCCAGAAAAACCCAAACCACCGAGATTCAGGCAAAAAAAACACCTCAGAAATAGCGAGATGAACCTCCGCCCCTCAAAAGGCAAAAAGTTGAGATTTAGCCAAAAAATACTCCCAAATATGAAGATTCAGCATTAAAAAATCTCTCCCAGAAGTTCCCCATCTCTGGTCTCTCCGCTCTGGGGTTCCGAGGGTTTCCCCTGTCTGGGATGCTGGGGGTCCCACTTAGGGATGCTGGGAGTGTTGGGGGTCCCAAAAGTCCCTTCTCCTCTGACTCTCGCCTTTGAGCTGCTGCGTTCTCAGACATTCCCCATCTCCACGTTCTCTACTTTCTTGTCCTGGGGATCCCAGGGGTCCCCAATGTCCAGGCTTCCCTTGCTTGGGAAGGGGGAACTCGTCCCAAATCTCCAGGGGGGAGTGCGGAGGGTCGTGACGTACTCGGCCTGCCAGCACAGATTTCCCTGCAAAGTCTGCAGTGAGTCAAGCTCTGCAGAGGAGATTGTGCCCCA
>NW_020922569.1:0-807 GCF_003984885.1 Neopelma chrysocephalum
CCTCAGGGATGGGGGAGTTGAGCTCCCAAACCCCCCCAAAACCCTCCCCCAAACCCCCCAACCCCCCCCAAAATCCCCCAACCCCCCCAAATTCCCTCTCTCACCTCCGGGATGGGGGAGTTGAGCCCCGGGATCTTGAGGTTGGGGTAGGAGGGGGGGGGTCCGTAGCGCTGCATCGCGATCAGCCACGGGGGGGGCACCTTGTGGGCGTTCTGGGGGGGAAAGAGAGGGGGGGGTCAGCACCCAGGGGGGCCCCCCCAGCACCCAGAGGTGCCCCCCATTCCCAGGGGTCCTCCCCAGTACCCTCAGACCCCCCCAGCACCCAGGAGTGCCCCCCATTCCCAGGGTGCCCCCCCAGCACCCAGGGACTCCCCCCCAGGTCACCCCTGAGCCTGGGGGTGCCCAACACCAAGGGGTGCCCCCTCCTCATTTCCAGGGTGTCCCCCCCATTCCCAGTGTCCCCTCCCATTTCCAATGTCCCCCCCCATTCCCAGCATGTCCCGTCCATTCCCAGTGTCCCCCCCCATTCCCAATGTCCCCCTCCATTCCCAATGTCCCCCCCCATTCCCAGTGCTCCCAATGTCATTCCTAGTGTCCCTCACCGGTCCCACGGGCATTCCCAGCACTCCCAGTGCCATTCCCAGTGTTCCCAGTGTCATTTCCAGTATCCCTCACCGGTCCCACGGGCATTCCCAGCGTTCCCAGTGCCATTCCCAGCGCTACCAGTGCCATTCCCAGTATCCCTTACTGGTCCCACGGGCATTCCCAGTGCTCCCAGTGCCATTCCCAGTGTCCCTTACTGGTCCC
>NW_020922569.1:817-5584 GCF_003984885.1 Neopelma chrysocephalum
TTCCCAGTGTTCCCAGTGCCATTCCCAGTGTCCCTTACTGGTCCCACGGGCATTCCCAGTGCGATCCTGAGCTCATCCGAGAGATCTCCCGGTTTCTTCTCCTTCAGCCGCGTCTCGAACTCCTTCCCCTGCGGGGACACCAAGGGGACATTGGGGACATGAAGGGGGGGACATTCTGGGGGGACATGGGGGGGACACGGGGAGGGGACATTCTGGGGGGACACGGAGGGGACACGGAGGGGACACGGAGGGGACACGGGGGACATTCTGGAGGGACATTTTGAGGGAACACGTGGGGGGCACTGAGGGGACATTCTGGGGGGACACAGAGGGGACACGGGGGAGAAAATTAGGGACATCCTGGGGGACATGGAGGGGACATCAGGGGGGACACGGGGGACATTTTTGGGGGACATTTTGGGGGACATTGTGGGGGACATGGGGGAAACATGGAGGGAACAGGGAAGGGGACACAGAGACATTGGGGACATTCTGGGGGAACATGAAGGGGACACAGGGGGGACATGGAGGGACACGAAGGGGAGGATATGGAGGGGACATGGAGAGGGACATTGGGGACATTCTGGGGGACATTCTGGGGGGACCCGGGGGGGACATGGAAAGACACAAAGGGGGGGACATGGAGGAGGACGTGGGGAGGGGACATTAGGGACATTCTGGAGGGACATGGAGGGGACATGGAGGGGACATTCTGGGGGGATGTAGAGACGACACGAGCGGGGAAGGTCCTCAAAGCCCCAAATGTCCCCCCAGGATGTCCCCAAAGCCCCGGACGTCCCCCCAGGCCACCCCAGCCCACGTCCCCGGGTGTCCCCAAGGTGTCCCCAGTGTCACCTCGTAGTAGAGGTCCCCGTGGATGGTGAGCTTGGGCTTGGTTTGCCACTTGAAGAAGGCGTCGTGCAGCTTCTGGTAATCGATGTCGATCTTGCCCATCTTGGGCCGAACCTTCTCCCGCATCTTGGACTTCATCGTCTTCTGCTCCTCCTGGGGACACACGGGGGGGACCCGGGGTCAGGGACAGCCCTGGGGACAGTCACCCAGCCCTGGGGACAGGCACTGAGCCCTGGGGAGAGTCACTGAGCCCTGGGGACAGTCACTGAGCCCTGGGGACACCTTTTAACTTCTGCTCCTCCTGGGGGGACACAGGGGACACAAAGGGGTCAGGGACAGCCCTGGGGACAGTCACTGAGGCCTGGGGACACCCCTCAACTTCTGCTCCTCCTGAGGACACACGAGGTCAGGGACAGCCCTGGGGACACACAGTGACAGCCCTGGGGACATCTCTCAACTTCTGCTCCTCCTGGGGACACACAGGGACAGGGACGGGGTCAGGGACAGCTCTGGGGACACTTCTCGTTTTCTACTCCTCCTCAGGACACAGTGGGGACTGAGATGAGGACAAGGACAGGGTCAGAAACAGCCCTGGGGACAAGGAAACGGCCTCAGTGACACCCCTGGGGACAGCACAAGGGTCACCAAAGCCCTGGGGACACTGAGAAGGTCAACACCACCCCTGGGAACACCAGAAATGGGCTCTGGGGACACCATAAATGGTCTCTGACTCCTTGGGGACAGAACAAGGGTCATTGACCCCTGGGAGACGTTCCCAAAGCTCCTGCTGGGCACCTCCAACATCCCCAAACCCCCAGAAACCCAACCCCAACCTCCCCAAATCCCCCCAAACCCAACCCCAACCTCCCCAAACCCCCAGAAATTCAACCCCAACCTCCCTAAACCCCCCCAAACCCAAACCCAACCTCCCCAAACCCCCCCAAACCCAACCCCAACCTCCCCAAACCCCCCCAAACCCAACTCCAACCTCCCTAAACCCCCAGAATCCAACCACGATGTCCCCAAAACTCCTGTTGGGCACCTACAACGTCCCCAAACCCCTCAGTGTCCAACTCCAACCTCCCCAAACCCCCCAAAATCCAACCCCAACCTCCCCAAACCCCCCGAAATCCAATCACAACCTCCTCAAACCCCCCAAAACCCAACCATGATGTCCCCAAAACTCCTGTTGGGCACCCACAACATCCCCAAATCCCTCACTGTCCAACCCCAACCTCCCCAAACCCCCCGAAACCCAACCCCAACCCCCCCAAACCCCCATCCCGGTGCCCCCCTGATGCCCCCCACCTTCTCCTGCAGGGCCTCCCTCATCTCCTGGATGCCCGTGCGCTTGATGAACTCGGGCAGCTCGAACGGGGGCTTCTCGATGCCCCTCTTGCCCTGCAGGTACTTCCTCTTGAAGCACCAGTGCCGCGGCACCGGCACCGAGTTGCGCGTGGCCTTGAGGTGAACCAGGAGCTTGGGGTCCTGAGCCGTCACGTCGTGCATCTCCACCACGTCCGGACGGGCCACCAGCTGGGGACACCCGGGGAATGGTCAGGGGACATTTAGGGGATGTTCAAGGGACAGTGGGGACACTCAGGGGACAATGGGGACACTTGGGGGACAGTGGGGACAGTCAGGGGATGTTCAGGGGACAGCGAGAACACGGGGGGGATGTTCAGGGGACAGCGGGGACAATCAGGGGACAGCGCGGGGACAGTCAGGGCATGATCAGGGGACAGTGAGGACAGTCAGGGGACAGTGGGGACAGTCACGGGACAGTGGAGGGACAGTGGGGACACTCAGGGGACACTCAGGGGACAGTGGGGACAGTCAGGGGACAGTGGGAACAGTCAGGGGACAGTGGGAACAGTCAGGGGACAGTGGGGACAGTCAGGGGACGGTCAGTGGACACTCAGGGGACAGAGGGGACGGTCAGGGGACAGCAGCAACATGGCAGGGATGTTCAGGGGACAGCAAGGACAATCAGGGGATGCTCAGGGGACAGTGGGGACCCTCAGGAGACAGCAGGGACACGGCAGGGATGCTCAGGGGACAGCAGGGACAGTCAGGGGACAGCGGGGACAATCGGGGGACAGTGGGGGATGAGGCCAGGGTGGCACTGGGGACACCCAGGGGAGCCCTGGGGGGGTCAATGGGGGCACTGGGTGACACTGGGGACACCAAGGAGAGCCTTGGGTGGGCACACAGGACCCCAGGGTGGTGCTGACGAGATCAGTGAGGTGACAAGAGGGACATCAGTGAGCCCTGGGTGGGCAAACAGGACTCCAGGGTGGCACTGGAGTCCCCAAACTGACCCCAAGGTGGCACTTGGGTCCCCAAAGTGCCCCCAGAGTGACTCTTGTGTCCCCAAGGTGCCCTTGAAGGGTCACTGGGGTGGCTCCCGTGTCCCCATTTGGGTTCCCGGGGGGACACCGGGTGCCACCCACGCCCACGCCAGGGAGGGGACGGGCCCAGGGCCGTGTCCCCAAGTGTCCCCAAAGTGTCCCCAAAGTGTCCCCAAGTGTCACCTGCTTGAGTTCGGCCACGGTGAATCTGTTCATGCGCCGCAGTTTCTTCTTGGACAGTTTGGGCACCTCCTGCTTCTTCTCCTGGGGACACCGCGGTGGTGGCACCGTCAGGGACTGTCCCCTCCCGTCCCCTCTCAGGGACTGTCCCTCCCCAATGTCCCCACTGTCACCCCCACCCACCCACGATGTCCCCAACCCCTCCCGTGTTGTCCCCACCTCGGTACCAGCTCCTCGCTGTCCCCTGGATGTCCCCCCCTGCTCGTGCTTGGGACTGTCCCCAATGTCCCCCCAATGTCCCCTTAGTGTCCCCAGTGTCCCCCCAGTGTCACCTTAGTGTCCCCAACGTCCCCTTAGTGCCCCAACATCCCCTAAGTGTCTCCAATGTCCCCTCAATGTCCCCTTAGTGCCCCCAATGTCTCCAGTGTCCCTGCTGTCCCCCAATGTCCCCAATGTCCCCCCAGAGTCCCCCTCTCCCCATAGTCCCCCCAGTGTCCCCAACATGCCCCCAATGTCCCCAATACCCTCCCAGTGCCCCCTCAGTGTCCCCAGTGCCACCTGCCCGTCCTCAGAGCTGTCCCCGTCGCTGCCCCTGGTCCCCAATGTCCCCAGTGTCCCCCCAGTGTCCCCAGTGTCCCCCAGTGTCCCCAATGGCCCCCCAGTGTCCCCAATGTCCCCCCAGTGTCCCCAGTGCCACCTGCTCATCCTCAGAGCTGTCCCCGTCACTGCCCCTGGTCCCCACTGTTCCCAATGTCCCCCCAATGTCCCCCCAGTGTCCCCCAGTGTCCCACTGTCCCCCCAGTGTCCCACTGTCCCCCCAGTGTCCCCAGTGCCCCCCCAGTGTCCCCAGTGCCACCTGCTCATCCTCAGAACTGTCCCCGTCGCTGCCCCTGGTCCCGTCCTCGGGTCCCTTTTTCCGGGGGGCTCCGGCGTTTTCCGCCCTCTCCGCCCGCTCCGGCTCCTTCTCCTTGTCCTTCTTCACGTCATCCGTCAGCTGGGGGGGCACAGGGGGGGTCAGGGGGTCCCCTGTCACCCCCCCCCAGCACCCAGGGGTGCCCCCCACCCTTAAAAACACCCCAAATCCGCCCAAAACCACCAAAGTCCCCCAATCTTAAAACCGCGCAAAATCCACCCAAAACTCCCCCAAAATAAGGAATTTGTCACCTATGGGTGTTCCTGCGGGATGTTTGGGGACTCCCTCAGGGGTGCTGTACCCCCCCAGCACCCAGAAGTGCCCCCCACCCTCTCTGGGTGCCCTCCTCACCACAGGAAACACCTTAAAACCACCGAAACTCCCCCAAAACCACCAAAACTCCCCCAAAATAAAAGATTTTATCACTTGAGGGCACCCCTGGGGGACGTTTGGGGACCCCCCCGGGGGTGC
>NW_020922570.1:0-3162 GCF_003984885.1 Neopelma chrysocephalum
ACTCACCTGAGTTGTCACAGAAAACCTCAGTTCAGACTAATTAGTTTAGTTCAGACTCCTTAGTTTAGTTCAGACTCCTTGGTTTAGTCCAGAGTCACTTGATGTATCACAGAAAACCTTAAGTTCAGACTAATTAGTTTAGTTCAGACTTGTTAGTTTGTCACAGAAAACCTTAGTTCAGACTAATTAGTTTAGTTCAGACTCACTCATTGGTTTAGTTCAGAGTCCTCAGTTTAGTTCAGAGTCCTCAGTTTAGTTCAGACTCCTTAGTTCAGTTCAGACTCCTTAGTTCAGTTCAGACTCACCTGACGTATCACAAAAACCCTCAGTTCAGCCTCAGTTTAGTCCAGACTCATTATTTTAGTTCAGACTCGTCAGTTTAGTCCAGACCACCTTTCCAAAGCCACAACCACCCCAAAACAGAGAGAAATCCTTGTTTTAACGGGGCAAAAAAGACGTGTGCCCTAAAAAAGCTCTGCGGGCCGCGCCTGCCAGGCTGGGAATGCGGCCCAGGAAAGCCGGGAATGCGGCCCAGGAAGCCGGAGCATCCCGGACAGGGACGGGCTCGGTGGGAGCATCGCAGATAAGGGCCCAACAAAGGCGCTGCTGTGGCCCGGGAACAAAGAGCTGCTGTAACCTGAGGAACAAAGACACCTCTGTGACAAACCAGTGACCTCCCGGCACAGCCCTCACCGGCCCCGGAGCCACCGAGCCGCGCTAAAATACCCGAAATCGCGCGGTTTCCACCCAAAAAGGAGCCCCCTCTGCGCCGCTCCGGGACATCCGTGGTGTTTGGAGGGACGTGATCCATCATCCTCGAGCGGCCCCGTCCCCGGGATGGGGTTGGGTGAACAGCGCCGGGAGTGAAGGATGTGAATTGAATAATAAATGGGATAATAAAGGGATTGAAAAATTGAATAATGATTTGAATGATGAATTGATTAAAAAATGGAATAATAAATGGAATAATAAAGGGATTAAAAAACTGAATAATAATTTGAATGATTAATTGAATGATAAATGGGATAATTATTTGAATAATAATTTGATTAATAAATTGAATTATGAACTAAATGATAATTTGAATAATAATTTGTAGAAAAGAATTGAATAATAAATTGATTTTAAAAATCAATTATAATTTGAATGATAAATTGAACAATAATTTGAACAATAAATTAATTAATAAATTGAATAATAATTTGTGCACTAAATTGAATGATAAATTGAACAATAATTTGAACAATAAATTGATTAATAAATTGAATAATGAATTGAATAATATTTCGAATAATAATTTGATTAATAAATTGAGTGATAAATTGAATGATAAATTGAATGATAAACTGAATAATAATTTGAAAAATAATTGGAACAATAATTGGAACAATAATTTGAACAATAATTTGAACAATAATTTGAACAATAATTTGAACAATAATTTGAACAATAAATTTAATAATAAATTGATAAATAATATGAAAAATAATATGAAAAATAATATGAAAAATAATATGAAAAATAATATGAATAATAATATGAATAATAATATGAATAATAATATGAATAATAATATGAATAATAATTTGAATAATAATTTGAATAATAATTTGAATAACATATTGTGACTTTTATATATATTTTTAATTATATAGATAAATGATTATTGTATATATATATATATATAATCATATATATATATCTGTTCACCTGCTTGCTTTGCTGCTGGTGAATTCGCAGTAGCTTCTAATTACACATAAATCATAATTATAATTGGCTCGTGAACAGGGATGTGGAATAAAGGAACCCCTGGGAGCGAAGTTGTGGGATACAGAAATCCATGGAAGCACAGAGTGTCCCTCCTTGGGTATTTTGGGGCTCTGTGCCCCTCCCATCCCCTCACCCCATGGGTTGCTCCGGGCTGGGCTCCGGCAGCTCCGTTATCAGATCCTGCCCCATTCGGCTGCTCCCGAGTGTTGACTTTGCCAAGGAAAGCAAAACCTTTGGGAGCCGTTCCCGGCCGAGCTGCTCCTGCTGCCGCCGCCTCCGCGGGACGTGGCCTTGGGGCAGCAGCTCCTGGAGGGGGTTTCTCCTGGATTAGGGGGGTCTCTCCATCCCGGCGTCCTCACCCCTCACCATGAGGATCCTCCTGGTGCTCGTCGCCCTGGCGGGAGCCGCCGACACCCAACGGCAATTCCAGGGGTGAGTCCTTCCCGAGGGATGGGGCGGGATGGGGTCCTGCTGTCCCAAAGGAGGGGAATCCAGCACCTTCCCAACAAGGACATGAAGTGGTTTCGCCCCAGGGTTGGAGGGAGCGTGGAACAGGTGGAAATTAGGGAATGCCGGATCCTGGGAGCGTCACCCCAGGCTTTGCCGGGGGGGGGAGAATCCCCGGAGATAAAGGGAAAATATCCGAAAAAATGGGGGCTAGATGGATGTGGAGGCAACTGAGGATTGTTGGGAATAACAGCCAGGGGTTGTTGGGAATAACAGATAAGGGTTGTTGGGAATAACAGACAAGGATTGTTGGGAATAATAGACAAGGGTTGTTGGTTATAACAGACAAGGGTTGTTGGAATAACAAAGATTATTGGGAATAATAGACAAGGATTTTTGGGAATAACAGTCAAAGACTGTTGGGAATAACAGACAAGGGTTGTTGGGAATAATAGATAAGGACTGTTGGGAATAACTGGCAAGGACTGTTGGGAATAACAGACAAGGATTGCTGGGAATAATAGACAAGGGTTGTTGGGATAACAAAGATTATTGGGAATAACAGACAAGGATTTTTGGGAATAATAGACAAGGGTTGTTGGGAATAATAGACAAGGGTTGTTGAGAATAACAGACAAGGATTGTTGGGAATAAGAGCCAAGGATTATTGGTTGTAACAGACAAGGATTGTTGGGAATAACAGCCAAGGATTATTGGGAATAACAGCCAAGGATTGTTGGTAATACCCAGGGATTGCTGGGAATAACAGCCAAGGATGGTTGGGAGTAACAGGCCGTGGGAAAGAACAAGCTGTGGCTGGAAAAGGGGCCGTGGGGAGATCAGGCAGGACTTTTCCAGGAAAACCTCCTTGTTGGAGTTCCTGGAGATAAGTAAGAGCCCAGCACAGGTGCAGGAATGAGGTCAGGAAGTGCACATGGAATGTAG
>NW_020922571.1:0-202 GCF_003984885.1 Neopelma chrysocephalum
TGAGGATGGTGAGGATGAGGATGGTGAGGATGAGCACGATGATGATGAGGACACCAAGGATGGTGACAACAAGGACACACCCTGGTGACAATGCCAAGGCTGAGGGCGGTGACAACGGGGACACTGAGGGTGGTGAGGATGAGGATGGTGACAATGGGGACACTGAGGGTGGTGAGGATGAGGATGGTGACAATGGGGACAC
>NW_020922571.1:212-2982 GCF_003984885.1 Neopelma chrysocephalum
GGGGACACTGAGGGTGGTGAGGATGAGGATGGTGACAATGGGGACACTGAGGGTGGTGAGGATGAGGATGGTGAGGATGAGAACACAGGACAGCGAGGACGAGGATGGTGAGGACACTGAGGGTGATGAGGACGAGGATGGTGACAACAGGGACACTGAGAGTGGTGAGGGTGAGGATGGTGACAATGGGGACACTGGAGATGATGAGGACAATGATGGTGACAACAGGGACACTGAGGATGGTGAGGATGAGGATGGTGACAACAGGGACACTGAGGATGGTGAGGATGATGACGGTGACAATGGGGACACTGAGGATGGTGACAACAAGCCCACACCCTGCTGACAACACCAACCCTGACAACAACAACCACGACACCTCCAACCCCCCCCGGGGCCTCACCTGCGCGTCACCACCATCGTCACCGTCACCGCCGGGCCGGAACTGCGGCAGCGTCTCGAGGCAGAAGACGACGATGGAGACGAGGATGACGAGCACGGAGAGCAGGGCCACGGCGCGCGCCGCCGGCGAGCTCTCGGGGTGCTCGCACAGCAGCCAGGCCCGGCGCCTCAACCCCCCCCGCGGCAGCGCCGGCGGCGCCTCCACCGCGAAGCCTTCGGCCTCGCGCAGCCGCTCCTCCGCCTCGTCGCCCAGCTGGTAGAAGCGCAGCTCCTCCAGGAACACGTCCAGCGGCACGTCGGGGGGTCTGCGCAGCCTCCCCCCGGACTGGTAATAGTAGAGGACGGCGCCGAAGGCCCCGCGGTGCCGGTCGAAGAAGAACTCGCGGCGCTGGGGGTCGAAGTAGCGGCGCCGGCGCCGGGGGTCCCCCAGGAGGGTGTCGGGGAAGCGCAGGAGGGTCCGGCCGAGGGTCTCGAAGCGCCGGCCGGCCACGTTGATGGCCACGCGCTCGCAGCAGCCCAGAGGCTCCCCCATGGCACCGCCGGGACCCCCCGGGCGGGCGGGGGGCGGCGCCGACGGAACCGAGGGCAGGGTGGGCACCGGGGGGGGGGCGGGGCCCCTAAAGGGTGGGGGGGGGGCCCTAAAATATCGGGGTTCGAGGGGGTCTTAAAGATTTGGAGGACCCCTAAAATATCGGGGTTCAAGGGGGTCCTAAAAATTTGGAGGACCCCTAAAATATTGGGGTTCAAAGGGGTCCTAAAGATTTGGGAGACTCTGAAATTATTTGGGGTTCAAGAGGACTCAAAAGATTTGGAGGACCCCTAAAATATTGGAGGTTCAAGGGGGTCTTAAAGATTTAGGAGACTCAAATTATTGAGGGTTCAAGGGGGTCTGAAAGATCTGGAGGACCCCTAAAATATTGGGATTCGAGGGGGTTTTAAAGATTTGGAGGACCCCTAAAATATTGGGGTTCAAGGGGGTCTTAAAGATTTAGGAGACTCTGAAATTATTGAGGGCTCAAGGGGGTCCTAAAGATTTGGAGGACCCCTAAAATATCGGGGTTCGAGGGGGTACTAAAGGTTTGGAGGACCCCTAAAATATTGGGGTTCAAAGGGGTCTTAAAGATTTAGGAGACTCTGAAATTATTTGGGGTTCAACGGGGTCCTAAAGATTTGGAGGACCCCAAAGATTTGGAGGACCCCAAGATTATTGAGGATTCAAGAACACCCTAAAGATTTGGGGGGCCCTGAAATTATTGAGGGTTCAAGAAGACCCTAAAGATTTGGAGGACCCCAAAGATTTGGAGGACCCCAAATCTATTGAGGGTTCAAGGGGACCCTAAAGATTTGGAGGACCCCTAAAATATTGGGGGTTCAAGGGGGTCCTAAAGATTTAGGAGACTCTGAAATTATTGGGAGTTCAAGGGGATCGTAAAGATTTGGAGGACCCCTAAAATATTGGGGTTCAAGAACACCCTAAAGATTTGGAGGACCCCAAAAATTTGGAGGACCCCAAGATTATTGAGGGTTCAAGGGAACCCTAAAGATTTGGGGCGGTCCCTGAAATTATTTGGGGTTCAAGAGGACCCTAAAGATTTGGAGGACCCCAAAACTATTGAGGGTTCAAGGGGACCCTAAAGATTTGGGGGGCCCTGAAATTATTTGGGGTTCAAGAGGACCCTAAAGATTTGGAGGACCCCAAAGATTTGGAGGACCCCGAAACTATTGAGGGTTCAAGGGGGTCCTAAAGATTTAGGAGGCTCTGAAATTATTTGGGGTTCAAGGGGACCCCAAAGATTTGGAGGACCCCTAAAATATTGGGGGTTCAAGGGGTCTTAAAGGTTTGGAGGACCCCTAAAATATTGGGGTTTAAGGAGGTCTTAAAGACTTAGGAGACTCTGAAATTATTGAGGGCTCAAGGGGATCCTAAAGATTTGGAGGACCCCTAAAATATCGGGGTTCAAGGGGGTCTTAAAGATTTAGGAGACTCTGAAATTATTGAGGGTTCGAGGGGGTCTTAAAGATTTGGAGAACCCCTAAAATATTGGGGGTTCAAGGGGGTCCTAAAAATTTGGGGCGGCCCCTGAAGTTATTTCGGGTTCAAGAGGACTCCAAAGATTTGGAGGACCCCAAAGATTTGGAGGACCCCGAAACTATTGAGGGTTCAAGGGGGTCCTAAAGATTTGGAGGACCCCTAAAATATTGGGGGTTCAAGGGGGTCCTACGGGTTTGGGGACCCCCAGAAGGGTTGGAAGGACATCAAGGTCTTACGGTGTTGGGGACACCCTGAAACTTGGGGACACCCTGAAACTTGGGGGTCCTGACACCTGTGGGGGACCCCAAAATTGGTGGAAGTCCCAAAGGGGACCCC
>NW_020922572.1:0-9084 GCF_003984885.1 Neopelma chrysocephalum
ACCATGGCAAACAGCATATATTCTCATTGCCACGGGCAGTTACCGTGGCAGCGATCATACATTCCCACTGGTAGGCTTGGTTACCATGGCAACCAGCATCTATTGCCATTGGTGCACTCAGTTACCTTGGCAACCATCACACATTCCCATTTCTAGGGTCAGTTACTACAGCAATCATCACACTTCACACCGGTACAATCGGTTACCGTGGCAACCGTCACACATTCCCATTCCTACAGTCTGTTAACATGGCAACCATCATACATTCCTGTTTCTACGGTCAGTTACCATGTAAAACATCATACATTCCCATTGCTACACACAGGTACCATGGCAACCAACACACATTCCTATTACTATGCTTGGATACCATGGCAACCATCACACATTCCCGTTGCTACAGTAAGTTACCATGGCAACCATCATACATCCCTGTCACTACGGTCAGTTACCATGGCAACCATCATACATTCCTATTGCTATGATTGGTTACTATGGAAACCAGCATACATTTCCATTGTTACACTCAGTTACCATGGCAACCATCAGACATTTCCATTGTTATGGGCAGTTACCATGGAACCATCATACATTCCCATTGCCACAGTCGGTTACCATGGTGACCATCATACTTCCCACTGGTACAGTTGGTTACTAATGGCAAACCACCAGACATTCCCATTTCTACGGTCACTTACCATGGCAAACATCACACTTCCCACAGGTAAAGTCAGTTACCAATGGCAACCAGCATATATTCCCGTTGCTACAGTTAGTTACCATGGCAACCAGCATACATTCCCATTCTCAAGGTCAGTTGCCATGGCAACAATCATACATTCCCATTCCTACTGTCAGTTACCATAACAAACATCATACATTGCCATTTCTATGGTCAGTTACCCTGGCAACCATCATACAGTCCCATTGCTAGTATCAGTTACCATGGCAAACATCATACAGTCGTGTTGCTATGGTCGGCCACTATGGCAACCAGCATACAATCCAATTGCTACAGTCGGTTACCATGGAAACCACCATACATTTCCCATTGCTTTAGTCAGTTACCATGGAACCCGTCACACATTTCCCTTGCTACAGTCAGTTACCATGGCAACCATCAAACATTTCCATTGCTTTGGTCTGTTACCATGGCAACCATCCCACATTCCAGTCGCTAGGGTCAGTTACCACGGCAACCATCATACATTCTTATTGCTATGGTTCGTTACCATGGCAAACAGCATACATTTCCATTGCTACGGTCAGTTACCACAGGAACTATAATACTTCCCACTGGTACAGTCGGTTACCATGGCAACCATCATACATTCCCATTACTACACTCAATTACCATGGCAATCATCATACAGTCTTACTGCTATGGTCAGTTACTCTGGCAACCTTCATAGATTCCTGTTGCTATGATCGGTTACCATGGCAACCATCATACACTCCCATTACCATGGTCAGTTACCATGCAATGAGCATACATTTTTCTTTCTACAGTCAGTTACCATGGCAACCATCATGCATTTCAGTTGCTATGGTCAGTTACCATGGCAATCATCATACATTCTCACTGCTATGGTCGGTTGCCATGGCAACCAGCATAATTTCCCATTGCTACAGTCGGTTACCATGGCAACCAGCATACTTTCCTGTTTCACAGTCAGTTACCATGGTAACCATCATACTTCCCACTGCTACGGTCATTTGCCATTGTAACCAGCATACCTTCCCGCTTCAATGGTCGGTTACTATGACAATCATCATACATTCAAATTGCTACAGTCGGTTACCATGGCAACCATCATGCATTCTTATTGCTACAGTCAGCTACTATCGAAACAATCAAGCATTCTAATTGCTATGGTCAGTTACCATGGCAACCACCATACACTCTCATTGCTACGGTCAGTTACTATGGCAACCATCATACATTCCCATTGCTATGGTCAGTTACCATGGCAACCATAAAAGAGATGCTTTGCTACAGTCAGTTACTATGGCAACCAGCATACATTCTTGTTGCTATGTTCAGTTAGCATGGCAAACATCATACTGTTGCGTTGCCACAGTCAGTTACCATGGCAACCATCATACAGTCCTGTTTCTACGGTCAGTTACCATGGCAACCAGCATACATTTCCATTGTTACAGTCAGTTACCATGGCAAGCATCATACTGTCCCATCGCTACGGTCAGTTACTATGGTAACCTCTTGGTTCCTCTTGAACAGAAGCAGATGCAGATGAGCCTCTCTGTTGTCCACCAACCTGCCAGCTGTGCTCTAAAGACCTGTGTCCCAAGGGCTGTCTTGACCAAGACCCTGCGCAAATCTCTGGGACTCTTTGCATCCTGTCGTGGTGCCTTTCCAGTCAATTCCAGGGTTATCAAAGCCAACTTGAATGGGCTCTTTGTCTCACATCACAATGTCACCCAAACCAGTCTCTCCTCTGACCCTCAACCACAAAAGTTCACCCAATTTGTTCATCCCCTAGAGCAGCTGCACACGTCCAAGAAGCTCCTTCCCACTGAGGACACCTCTCTCCTGCTCTTTCTCTCCTCTGTCTCCTTGGCCTTCTCTCCCAAACCATCACAGCCCTGCAACCTGGGAACTGTCTCAGCAGCCCTGGGCTGTTATTGCCTCCCAGTGGAAGGAAGAGAGACTTGGGGCTGCAGCTCCTCCTGCCTGTGCCCCACACGCAGGGCATTGGGGCCTGTCTGGCTGCAGCCCCGCAGCGGGGGCACCGGGGGTAAGAACAGACTTGCAGTGGGGAAAGCTGCTCTGAAAGCCCCGAGAGCTGGGCTGTGCAGAGGCTTTGCTGACAATGGCCTTGGGGGTGGACGTGCTGGGACTCAGGCCCGGGGGAAAATCCCAGGCCTGATCCCTGAGGAGATCAGCACATGCTGCTGAAATGCTGGGGGAGACAAGAGCCAGCAGAGGGAGGAAACAAGTGTGGACAGCCTGGGCTGATGTGCTTTGGACTCGGGCCTGGCCCGGCCTTGGCTGGGCAGAGAAGGGACAGCCTTTGTGTCCCTGCAGGGCTGGGATTCACTCCCTGCCCCAAAGGCACCCAATGTGTCTGAGAAGCCCTGGGTGGTGCCTGTCCCACAACTGCTGGGAATGGGGATGGGCTTCCTGCACAGGCCCTGTGCTGTCCATGGCAGCTGCTGCACTTGTGCTGCAGAGCCCTGGCACCTCCCCTGGCACTACAGGCCTCTCTTTGGCTGTTCAATCCAGGCTCAGCTGCCCTGAATGAGGTTCAGCAGTGAAGGGATGTCCAGGAGACAACTGCCATTGTACTCTGAGGACATGTGGAAAATACCCTGATAAAGAAGAGGAGAGAGACCTCTCTCCCTGTGCCACCTGACTGCATTTGGTCACCTGAACACCTCTAGGGGCTGCCCTGGACAGAAGGAACAGCGACAGGTTCCCCTGTTCTATGTGTGGGCCCCTTCTGCCACTGAAGTTGGCCAAAGCAATGTCCCAGCAGCCTCCAAGAAGATCCCACAGCTGCTGCCCTGTCCCGAGGAACTGCTCCATTGGAGCCTGCAGTTCCCAGCAGCAATCTCGGTCACCTCTGGCCCCTCGGAAGGAACCAGGGCTTTGTGTGCCAGCAGGTCACTCCTGGCTTTGGTCTTCCTTCATTCCCATGGCAGCTGGGACAAGGAGTCACCTGCAGGGGCCTGTTTTGGGCCCAGTGAAGTGGGGCAGGAGGAATCCCAGCCCATGGGGGTTGTGGAGGGAGCTGAGTGTCCTTCTGGCCCCAGGTCTGCAGAGCCACAAGGAGACACCTCTGTTGACTCAGCTGAGTCCCTTCCCTCAGTGCAGGTGAAGGAGATCCCTCCTGGGCACTGTCTGGGTTTCCTGTCTAATGATGGGACATGAAAAGGGGACTCTTGGACTTAACTCTGTGTCTGTTTGGAGAAATGACAGTGCTGAAAGAAGTGTTTGTGCCCAGCTGAGAGAAGGAACATCATGATTTCCTTCAGCTGTGTGCCAGCAGGTCCCTCTGGAGCCCCAGGGACAGCTGGAGGGAGCCCAGAGGGGCAGAGCAAGGGCTGCCTGGGGCTGTTGCTGTGCTGCTGAGCTGGGCCGGGCTCCTGGCACACAGGGAGCTCCTGGCAACCAAGAAGAGCTTCAAAGAGACAGCTCTGCTGGTGAGCAGCTCCTCTGCACAGCCCAGCAGGGCTGAGGGCACTGCCTGCAGCACCCAGGGCACAGGAGAGAACGCAGAGAGATGAGAGGCAGCCTGGGCTGGGAGGTGACTGAGCTCTCACTACACCAGAAACCTTCCCAGGATTTGAAGGAAGAATTCTCTGGCTGCAGGAAAGTTCAACTTGCCTTCCTGGAGGGATCTCCTAAAGCTGGCACATCCCACAGCTTCCAGGATCTTTCATCAGGACTCTCCCAGTTGCTGCAGTGCAGAGGAAGTGGCCATATGGCAGAGCAGGGCAGGAGCTGCAGGCAGCAAGGGCAGAGAGGAGAAGGGAGCAGGAGGTTGAAGGGATCCTGGGGTGGGAGGACAGGGCAGAGCTGCTCAGGGCAGGAACCTTGCCAGCCCTTTGCCACGGTCAGGCTCTGGCTGCAGAGCAGTGCAGGGGAGTTCCTGCAAGTGCCTCTCCCAGCTGCCAAATGCCAGCAGTGGCAGGAGCTGTCAGGATGGCTCTGCTGGATTTGCTGGGGTGCAGCAGGAGAAGCTGCTGCAGAGCAGGACTTGCTGCTGCCCCCTCAGAGGCCCAGGGCAAGAAGGTTCCCTGTGCCAGGGCTGGCTGTGGGCTGGGAAGGTGGGGGTGCAGCCAGGGGTGTCCAGGGCTGTGGTGCAGAGCAGGGTCCTGCCCCCAGGGCTCTGTGTGCTGGGGCAGGGACTCTGCTGCCTGCCAGGGGCAGCTCTCAGCCCAGCCAAGGAGCTGCCACGGCCCTGCAGGGGAGAAGGTGTGGGTGGAAGGAGTGACCCCTCAGGGCAGGGCAGGGCTGGGCAGGGCTGGGCAGGGACCTTGAGCTGCAGGCTCAGGGCTCCTCACAGCTTCAGCTCCACCTCCTGCCATTTCCAGGGGCCCTTCTCAGGAAGCACATCCCCCCAGAACACCTCCCCCTTCCCAGCCACCGCAGGCTGTCTGGGATCTGCTCTGCAGCCCCTGCCCAGGCAGATCTGCCCCTGGGCACTGGGCTGGGGATGGCTCTGGCAGCACTGGCAGGGAGCTGAGCTGGGCACAGGGAGGGGCTGCTGGCAGGAACAGCTCCTCACCCAGAGACAGGCAGGCAGCTGCTGCCACAAGTGCTGGGCAGGGGGATGTGGGCCCCTCCCTGCTGTCCCTGTGGCACAGACCCCTTCCCTGTGCAGCTCCTCCCTGGGCTCCTTTCCCAGCTGAAGCAGAGCCTGTGCCCTCAGGCCCACGGGGGCTGGGCTGTGCATTGCCCTGCAGCAGCCAGAGCCCAGGCAAGGACAAGACCCTGATTTCCAGCTGTCTCTCTGTGTCCCTCTTGCCTTGGCAGCAGCCTTGTGGCATTTCACTGCCATCCCCTGCTGCCTGGGCTCTCCTTGTTCTCACCACTGGGTTTTCTGAGCCACTGTGGGGCTTGGGGGGGGCAGATTCCTGTCCAGACACAAACCCTTTGGGTGCTGCTGTGGGGATGTGTCTGTGGCAGCCAAGTGTCCAAGTGCCCTTCAGGCACCTTCAGGGGATTCAGCTGTTTGCCTGGGTGTCCTGCAGGGCTGCAGGTGCCCTCCAGAAGGGCACAGCTCTGCCATAGTATCTGTGCTGCACAGGATCCCCATGGAGAAAACTCCTCAGTGCTAAATCCATGGAAATGCTCTGGGCAGCTGCAAGGAGCATTTTGTGTCTCACTCTGGGAGGGGAGAGATGAAAAGGTGAGGAGTGTGTCAATCTGTTCTTTGGACATGGATTCCTGGATCTCTGTGCAGTTTCCCTGTAGGGGAATAGAGCAGTTGAGTGTGATGCTCATCCAGCACAGGACTGATGGGCAGAGCAGCTCTTCTCTCTGCATTAAGGAACCATCCCTGTGCCCCTCAGAACCCACAGGACTTGACCTGCAGTGCAATAGAGATGTCAGGGATTTCAAACCTCCACAACCACTCCTAACTGTGGTAGGTGCAAGTGGGTGAACAAATACAAAGAATTCCCTCAGCTCAGTCCTTCAATTGGGCAAATTGCAAACAGCAAAGCTGAGAAGCTCTTTGATGTATCAGAAGTAGTTTTAATTTGAAATCACCCTGTATTCCAACTTCAATCTCCCAGCAGAGCAAGGAGTCCTTTGGAGCCCATCACAGAGTTGCTGCTTCCAATGGTCCCCTCAGCCAGCAAAAGGGAGAGTTCAGGGGAGGGAGCTGCAGGGAGGTCTGAGAGAGGAGAGAGAGCCTGAGAGTGGGGTGGCTGTGAGACGAGTAATGTTTGGCTGCAGAAGCCTGGTCTAACTCAGCACTGACTTTTCCTCCTCAACAGATCAAAATACTCTGAGGAAGGAGTAAATGTCCAACAGCAGCTCCATGGCCCAGTTCCTCCTCCTGGCATTGGCAGACAGGCGAGAGCTGCAGCTCCTGCACTTCTGGCTCTTCCTGGGCATCTCTCTGGCTGCCCTCCTGGCCAACGGCCTCATCCTCAGCGCCGTAGCCTGCGACCACCACCTGCACACCCCCATGGGCTTCTTCCTGCTCCACCTCTCCCTCACAGACCTGGGCTCCATCTGCACCACTGTCCCCAAAGCCATGCACAACTCCCTCCAGAACACCACAACCATCTCCTACACAGGATGTACTGCACAGGTCTTTTTCTTTTTCTTCTTCATCTCAGCAGAGTTTTCCCTCCTCACCATCATGTGCTACGACCGCTACGTTGCCATCTGCAAACCCCTGCACTACGGGACCCTCCTGGGCAGCAGAGCTTGTGCCCACATGGCAACAGCTGCCTGGGCCAGTGGGTTTCTCAATGCTCTGCTGCACACAGCCAATACATTTTCCCTGCCCTTGTGCCAGGGCAATGCCCTGGGCCAGTTCTTCTGTGAGATCCCACACATCCTCAAGCTCTCCTGCTCACACTCAGGCTACCTCAGGGAAATTGGGCTCACTGCAGTTAGTTCCTCTTTAATATTTGGTGGGTTTGTTTTCATTGTTTTCTCTTATGTGCAGATCTTCAGGGCTGTGCTGAGGATCCCCTCTGATCAGGGACGGCACAAAGCCTTTTCCACGTGCCTCCCTCACCTGGCCGTGGTCTCCCTGTTTGTCAGCACTGCCATATTTGCTTACCTCAAGCCCCCCTCCATCTCCTCCCCATCTCTGGATCTGGCCCTGTCAGTTCTGTACTCGGTGGTGCCTCCAGCAGTGAATCCCCTCATCTACAGCCTGAGGAACCGGGAGCTCAGGGATGCCCTGAGGAAAATGATGACTGGATGCTTTTCAGAAGCAATAACCTGCCTGTTTTCCTCTGTAAAGCATTCATAATGAAACTCATGAGCATCTCAGTCTTCCTTCTCAGGTCTTTGCTGGTGGTCAGGGGGTTCTTCTTGTCAATATGTTGCACACAATGAAATTTTTTTATTCATCCTCTCATCTGAATCACTGTTTACCTCTTAAATTTGTCTCCGTAACTCTGTAATTGAGTAATTGTGCTATCTGTACATTTCAACAGAATGAACTCTTATGTAGTGCTGTGTTTGTCTGGATGTGTTGTGGTGTGTTGACCCTGGTCAGGTGCCCACCCAGCCACCCCATCACTCCCCTTCCCAGCAGGACAAGGGAGAGAGTAAGGTAGAAAAAACAACTCGTGAGTTGAGATAAGGCAGTTTATTTAAAGCAAAAAGCAAAGTGATGCTTGCGCACGCAGAAGCGAAAGGGTGCAGGGTTTGTTCTCTGCTTCCCATGAGCAGCCATGGTTGGTCACTCCCAAGGAGCAGGGCTTGGATACACACGACAGTTCCTCAGCAGGCAGCCATCAGACAATGAATGCCCCCCTCCTGCTCTGTGCCTCAGCTTTTAGAGCTGAGCTGACCTCACACGGTCTGGAATGTCCCTTGGGTCAGTTGGGCTCAGCTGGCCTACTTGGGTCCCCTCCCAGGGTCTTGCCCTCAGCTAAGGAAGGAATGTCCCAGTGTTGGTGCTGTGCTCAGCAGTGGCCAAAACACTGGTGTGTTCTCAACACCCTTCCAGCTGCCAATGCCAAGCCCAGCCCTGGGAGGGCTACTGTGGGGAAGTGAACTCTAGCTCTGCCAGACCAGACACACCAACAGAGAGGAATGATTTTGATGAGGTAAAAACAGACTCAGGGAATGCTGAGGGTGCTGAAACACTGACTGTGCAAACACTCCTGTTAGGCCTTTATCCTCTTTTTAACCTCAAGCCCCAACACTACCCAAAAGTGCTGCCCCTCCCATGGAAAGGAATCCACTGCTCAAATTCCAAGGCAAAAAAAGCCCAAACCCAGAACTCCAGACTCTTATTTGTCCTCTAATGCCTACCCCATTCCCAAAACTGTATCACCAGTAGGAAAAGCCAAGCTTTCATCCTAACCCAGCCCAAAAAGCTCTTCCCCTAACCATGAACCAGACACTGCCAGCAGAACAACAAACCTCCCAAAGTTCTGCCTAATCCTGACCCTGAGCTCTAAACCCCAAGCCCTGACCATTAAGCACCCCCACAGCCCTTGGGAGCAGGGCAAGGACCTGCAGGGCCCAGAGCAGGCCCAGGGGGTTGGCAGAGGAATGGGAGGTGACCTGGATCTGCTTAGCTCTGCAGTGACCCCCAGGAGAAGAGCCTGGGCTCTGGGAGGGATGTCCTGTGGCACAGGGGCTCAGGATCCAAGGTAAGAAGGCCAAGTGCACATGGCAACAACCAGAGCTGGTGCAGAGACATCAGGGAGGGTCTAGAAATGCTGCTGGGAGGGGGGTGGCAAAGCAGGAGGGGTGTGTGCAGCCTGCAAGGCCAGAGCAGCAGCAGGGCCAGGGCAGGACAGCCTGCAGGAGAGATGGCCAAGGGCTCTGGCAGGGCTGCAAGGCCCAAAGGCACCCAGGCCTTTGTCCCCTTGCCTCTGGCAGCTGCCTCTGCCACTCAGGCCACCACAAGC
>NW_020922573.1:0-1937 GCF_003984885.1 Neopelma chrysocephalum
CCAAAAATGAGCCCCAAATTCACCCAAAATTCACCCAAAAATGAGCCTTAAATTAACCCAAAAATGAGCCCCAAATTCACCCAAAAATCAGCCCCAAATTCACCCAAAATTCACCCAAAAATGAGCCTTAAATTAACCCAAAAATGAGCCCCAAATTCACCCAAAAATCAGCCCCAAATTCACCCAAAAATCAGTCCCAAATTCACCCAAAATTCACCCAAAAATGAGCCTCAAATTCACTCAAAATTAACCCAAAATCAGCCCCAAATTCACCCAAAAATTCACCCAAATTTGACCCAAATTTGACCCAAATTTGACCCAAATTCGACCCAAATTTGACCCAAATTCACCCAAAAATGAGCCTCAAATTCACTCAAAATTAACCCAAAAAAGAGCCCAAAATTCACTCAAAATTCACCCAAAAATGGGCCTTAAATTCACCCAAAAATGACCCAAAATCCACCCAAATTAACCCAAAAATGAGCCCCAAATTCACCCAAAATGAGCCCTGGCCTGGCCACGCCCCCTCCAGGCCTGGCCACGCCCACCCAAACTGGCCACGCCCACCCGGATGTGTTTGTCGGGGTCAAAGGTCAAAGGTGACTCACCCCGGAAGTACTTCCGGCACAGCTCCAGTTTCTCCTCATTGGACACTCGGTCCAGGTTCATCTGCAGGGACCAGTATGGACCAGTTAGAACCAGTATAAACCAGTATGAAACAGTATAAACCAGTATGGATTAGTACAGACCAGTACAGACCAGTATGGACCAGTACAGACCAGTATGGACCAGTACAGATCAGTACAGATCAATATAAACCAGTAAAAACCAGTATGGACCAGTTCGGACCAGTACGAACCGGTATAAACCAGTACACACTAGTATACACCAGTATAGACCAGTATAAACCAGTACAGACCCCTATATACCAGTATGAACCAGTGTAAACCAGTATGGACCAATACCGACCAGTATAAACCAGTACGGATCAGTATGGACCAGTTAGGACCAGTATAAACCAGTACAAACCAGTACAGACCAGTACAGACCAATATGGATCAGCATGGACCAGTATAAACCAGTATGGACCAGTTAGGACCAGTATAAACCAGTACGGACCAATATGGACCAGTTAGGACCAGTATAAACCAGTACGGATCAGTACGGACCAGTACGGACCAGTACGGACCAGTATGGATCAGTTAGGACCAGTATAAATCAGTTCAGACCAGTATGAACCAGTACGGACCAGTACGGACCATTATAATTCAGTACAGACCTGTATGGACCAGTATAAACCAGTATGGACTAGTTTACACCAGTACCAACCAGTATAAACCAGTATGGACCAGTACAGGCAGTACAAACCAGTATAAACCAGTACACACCACTATACACCAGTATAAACCAGTGTAAACCAGTAAGGACCAATATGGACCAGTACGAACCAGTCTGGATAAGTACGGATCAGTACGGACCAGAATGAACCAGTAAGGACCAGTTTGGACCAGTACAAACCAGTACAAACCAGTACAGACCACCACACACCAGTATGGACCAGTATAAACTAGTTTGGAACAGGATAGACCAGTATAAACCAGTATGAACCAGTATAGATCAGTGCCCTCCCAGTTCATCCCAGTGACCCCCCAGTTCCCTCCCAGTTCATCCCAGTCCCTCCCAGTCCCTCCCAATCCCCTCCCAGTCCCTCCCAATCCCTCCCCAGTCCCTCCCAGTATAACCAGTACATCCCAGTCCGGTACCGTCGCTGCCGCCGCCGGTTCCTGCTTCCGGCCACGCCCCCGAACTTCCGGTTACGCCACTTCCGCGAGTCGCGAACGGGAAATCTCTCGAGATTTGGAGCTTGGAGGGCACTGGGAGGGACTGGGAGGGACTGGGAGGGGATTGGGAGGGACTGGGGGGGGATTGGGAGGGAC
>NW_020922573.1:2037-3134 GCF_003984885.1 Neopelma chrysocephalum
TGGGAGGGACTGGGAGGGACTGGGAGGGATTGGGAGGGACTGGGAGGGACTGGGAGGGACTGGGAGGGACTGGGAGGGACTGGGGGCGAACTGGGGGCGTGGTTATGCAAATGA
Source organism: Neopelma chrysocephalum (assembly GCF_003984885.1). Taxonomy (NCBI): domain Eukaryota; kingdom Metazoa; phylum Chordata; class Aves; order Passeriformes; family Pipridae; genus Neopelma; species Neopelma chrysocephalum. Next base: position 2,152 of record NW_020922573.1, read on the forward strand.
AGGGAGACAAGGGCTCGCTCCCGCCATGCAAATTAACTCTATGCAAATGATTTATATGCAAATGAAGCGCATGCAAATGAGAATCGCGCCCGGGGCCAATCAGCGCGCGGCGTCGCGGCGCCGGTGACGTCACTTTCGTCGCGTCGACGGTGACGTCACTTCCGGGCAGCAATGGCGGCCCCGCGGGTGTCGCTGGAGCCGCTGCGGGAACCGCTCGGGCTCGTGAGGGCGCTGCAGGCGGTGAGGGGATAAACTGGGCGTACTGGGGGGACTGGGAGGGACTGGGAGGGACTGGGAGGGACTGGGAGGGGTTTGGGGGGGACTGGGAGGGACTGGGAGGGACTGGGAGGGACTGGGAGGGGATTGGGAGGGACTGGGAGGAACTGGGAGGGGATTGGGGGGAACTGGGATATACTGGGAGCGACTGGGAAGGCACTGCAGGTGCTGAGGGGGGTTATACTGGTCGTACTGGTTATACTGGTTATACTGGGAACCACCGGAAAGGGATTGGAGGCGCTGAAAGACCAACTGGGATATACTGGGAGCAACTGGGAGGGGACTGGGAGGGATTTGGGGGGGAACTGGGATATACTGGGAGGGACTGGGAGGGGATTGGGGGGATACTGGGATATACTGGGAGCGATTGAGAGCTACTGGGATGTACTGGGAGCGACTGGGAGGGGATTGGAGGCAGTGAGGCGGGTTGGACTGGTTATACTGGTTGTACTGGGAGCGACTCGGAGGGGTTTGAGGTGGAACTGGGATATACTGGGAGGGGATTGGGAGGGACTAGGATATACTGGGAGATACTGGGATCTACTGGGGGGGACTGGGATGTACTGGGAAGGGGATTGGGGGGGAACTGGGATATACTGGGAGTGACTGGGAGGGGATCGGAGGCAGTGAAAGACCAACTGGGATATACTGGGAGGGAACTGGGAGGGACTGGGATATACTGGGAGCGACTGGGAGGGCGTTGCAGG
>NW_020922574.1:0-139 GCF_003984885.1 Neopelma chrysocephalum
ACGCCCTAAAAAAGGTGTTTGGGCACAGCTGGGCACACCTGGCACACCTGGGCACACCTGGGCACACCTAGGACTCATGTGGGACTCACCTGGGACTCACCTGAGCACCTTTAGGGTTCATGGGGTGTGTCCAGGACTC
>NW_020922574.1:149-3104 GCF_003984885.1 Neopelma chrysocephalum
GGACTCACCTGAGCACCTTTAGGGTTCATGGGGTGTGTCCAGGACTCACCTGGGCACCTTTTTGGGGTGTCCAGAACCCACCTGAGACTCACCTGGGCACCTTTTTGGGGTCCTCAGGACTCACCTGGGCACCCTTGGGGGTCTCCACAACCCACCTGGGACTCACCTGGGCACCTTTTTGGGGTCCCCAGGACTCACCTGGGCACCTTTAGGGTTCATGGGGTGTGTCCAGGACTCACCTGGGCACCTTTTTGGGGTCTCCAGAACCCACCTGAGACCCACCTGGGCACCTTTGGCTGCCCTGACTCGTGTCCAGGACCCACCTGGGCACCTTTAGGTCATACCTGGGCACCTTTTTGGGGTGTCCAGAACCCACCTGGGACCCACCTGGGCACACCTGAGACTCACCTGGGCACACCTGGGACTCACTTGAGCACCTCTAGGGTTCATGGGGTGTGTCCAGGACTCACCTGGGCACCTTTAGGTCACACCTGGGCACCTTTAGGTCCCACCTGGGCACCTTTTGGGGGTCTCCCAGCCTCACCTGTGCCCCTGACCTGTGCCCACAGGTAGCTGGGGCCCTCACCTGATCATCGTGCCCACGTCGGTGATGCTGAACTGGGAGATGGAGCTCAAGCGCTGGTGCCCCAGTTTCAAGATCCTCACCTACTACGGCGCCCAGAAGGAGCGGCGCCTCAAGCGACAGGTGAGGGCGCACCTGGGCACACCTGGGCACACCTGGGGACAGCTGGGGACACCTGGAGACACCTGGGAACACCGGGGATACATCTGGGACACACCTGGGGGGGTGGGACACACCTGGACACACCTGGGACACACCTGGGATATGTCTGGATATACCTGGGTACACCTGGGACACACCTGGGCACACCTGAGGACACCTGGGGACACCTGGGATATAACTGGGATACACCTGGGGACACCTGGGCACAACTGGGGATATCTGGATACACCTGGGCACACCTGGGATACACCTGGATACAGCTGCACACACCTGGGTACACCTGGGCACACCTGGGGACATCTGGGCACACCTGGGGCGCACCTGGGACACACCTGGGGAGGGGGGACACACCGGGGACACACCTGGGACACACCTGGGCACACCTGGGATACACCTGGGCACACCTGGATACAGCTGGATACACCTGCATACACCTGGGCACACCTGGGATATGCCTGGATACACCTGGGCACACCTGGGGCACACCTGAGGACACCTGGGTACCCCAAACACTCACCTTGGCACACCTGGACACACCTGGGCACACCTGGGGGGGTTGGATACACCTGGGACACAGCTGGGCACACCTGGGGTACATCTGGGACACCCTGGGGGGTGGGACACACCTGGGACACACCTGGGATATGCCTGGATACACCTGGGACACACCTGGTGGGGTGAGACACACTTGGGGACACCTGGACACACCTGGGATACACCTGGATACACCTGGATACACCTGGGTCCATTGGGATCTATAGGGACTCACCTGGCGGGTTATAGGGGGATCACCTGGAGAGTCTTACCTTGTCACCTGAGGGGTCTGGGACACACCTGGATCCATTGGGATCCATTGGGATCTATAGGGACTCACCTGGGGGGTTGTAGGTGGGGTCACCTGGGGAGTCTGGGGGTCACCTGAGGGTCACCTGAGGGGTCTGGGGGTCACCTGGGACACACCTGGGACACACCTGGGATGCACCTGGAGACACCTGGATCCGTTGGGATCCATAGGGGTCTATAGGGACTCACCTGGAGAGTTAGAGGGGGATCATTCATGGGGTCACCTGGAGGTTTAGGGGGTCACCTGAAGAGTCTGGGGGTCACCTGAGGGGTCTGGGGGTCACCTGGGACACACCTGGGACACACCTGGATCCATTGGGATCCATAGGGATCTATAGGGATTCACCTAGAAGGTTGTAGGTGGAGACATCTGAGGAGTCTGGGGGTCACCTGGGACACACCTGGACACACCTGGACACACCTGGATCCATAGGGATCCATTGGGATCTATAGGGACTCACCTGGGGGGTCGTAGGTGGGGTCACCTGGGGAGTCTGGGGGTCACCTGAGGGTCACCTGAGGGGTCTGGGGGTCACCTGGGACACACCTGGGACACACCTGGATCCATTGGGATCCATAGGGATCTATAGGGATCTATAGGGACTCACCTGGAGAATTATAGAGGGGTCACCTGTGGGGTCACCTGAGGAGTCTGGGGGTCACCTGAGGGTCACCTGAGGAGTCTGGGGGTCACCTGGGACACACCTGGGACACACCTGGGTCCATTGGGAGCTATAGGGATCTATAGGGACTCACCTGGAGAATTTTAGGGAGTTTATTCGTAAGGTCTTACCTGGTTACCTGAGGGGTCTGGGGGTCACCTGAGGGTCACCTGGGGGGTCTGAGGGTCACCTGGGACACACCTGGGACACACCTGGATCCATTGGGATCCATAGAGAGCCATTGAGATCTATTTGGACTCACCTGGAGCATTGCAGGGGATTTATTTGTAGGGTCTTACCTGGTTATCTGAGGGGTCTGAGGGTCACCTGTGGCTCACCTGTGGCTCACCTGTCAGGGCTGGACGAAGCCGAACGCGTTCCACGTGTGCATCACGTCGTACAAGCTGGTGCTGCAGGACCACCAGGCCTTTCGCAGGAAGAACTGGAAGTACCTGATCCTGGACGAGGCCCAGAACATCAAGAACTTCAAGTCCCAGCGCTGGCAGTCCCTGCTCAACTTCAACAGGTGAGGCCTGGGCACACCTGGGGGCACCTGGGGGCACCTGGGGGGACCTGGGCACACTTGGGGGGTACCTGGGGGCACCTGGGCACACCTGGGGGCACCTGGGACACACCTGGGGGCACCTGGGCACACCTGGGGGGCACCTGGGGGGAATTGAGATACACCTGGGCACACCTGGGGGC
>NW_020922575.1:0-403 GCF_003984885.1 Neopelma chrysocephalum
CCCCCCCCACGCTGCCGTCGTTCTTCCCCTCGGGCTCGTCCAGCTCGACCCCCGCCCACTGCCCGCTGGCAAAGGCCGTGGTGCCGCAGAACCGCAGTGTGCCCACCTGGGGGGCACGGAACGGGTCACCCCCACACCCCAAAATAACCCCTGAACCCCAAAATAACCCCTGAACCCCCCCAAATAACCCCCCAACCCCAAAATACCCCCTGAACCCCATAGAGGCCGTGGTGCCACAGAACCGCAGTGTGCCAACCTGGGGGGCACCGACCGGGTCACCCCCACACCCCAAAATAACCTCCTGGACCCCCAAAATAACCCCCTGGACCCAAAATAACCCCCAAACCCCAAATAATCCCCCAACCCCAAAATACCCCCTGAACCCCATAAAGGCCATGGTGTC
>NW_020922575.1:503-820 GCF_003984885.1 Neopelma chrysocephalum
CCCCATACCCACCCTTCCCCGGGGGGTCCCAAAGGTCCCCCCACCCCCGGAGGGTCCCAGTCCTGCCCCCCACCCCTGCCGGGGGTCCCGGGGGGGGTCCCCGTACCCTGTTTGGGGGGGCAGATGAAGTAGCGGACCCCCCCCACGCTGCCGTCGTTCTTCCCCTCGGGCTCGTCCAGCTCGACCCCCGCCCACTGCCCGCTGGCAAAGGCCGTGGTGCCGCAGAACCGCAGTGTGCCCACCTGGGGGGCACGGAACGGGTCACCCCCACACCCCAAAATAACCCCTGAACCCCAAAATAACCCCTGAACCCCCCC
>NW_020922576.1:0-362 GCF_003984885.1 Neopelma chrysocephalum
TAAACTGGGATTGAACTGGGACTGGGAACGTCCAAACTGGGACTGGGGACCTTAAACTGGGATTGAACTGGGACTGGGAATGTCCAAACTGGGATTGAACTGGGACTGGGAATGTCCAAACTGGGACTGGGGACCTTAAACTGGGATTGAACTGGGACTTGGGAACGTCCAAACTGGGAGTGGGGACCTTAAACGGGGATTAAACTGGGACCAGGAACGTCCAAACTGGGATTGAACTGGGACTGGGGACTTTAAACTGGGATAAACTGGGAGTGGGAACGTCCAAACTGGGATTGAACTGGGACTGGGAACCTTAAACTGGGACTGGGGACCTTAAACTGGGATTGAACTGGGACTGGGAA
>NW_020922576.1:372-983 GCF_003984885.1 Neopelma chrysocephalum
TAAACTGGGATTGAACTGGGACTGGGAACGTCCAAACTGGGACTGGGAACCTTAAACTGGGACTAAACTGGGACTGGGAACGTCCAAACTGGGACTGGGAATGTCCAAACTGGGCCTGGGAGCCCCGAACTGGTCCCAGTTCCCCTCCCAACTCGTCCTGGGACCCCAAACCCCCCATTTCTCACCCCAAAATCCCCCCCCCGGACCCCCCCACACCCCCCCCCCCCCCCCCCCAAAAAAAAGGGACCACAAAACTCCCCAAAAACCCCCCAAAAAATCCTTTTTTCCCACCTTTTTTTTTTTTTTTTTAAATTGGAAAATTTCCCCCCAAAAAAAGAGGGAAAAAACCCGGCCTGGAATTAAAAACTGGGATTGGGAATGGGGGGAAACCAGGCCTGGAATTGAACTGGGATTGGGAATGGGGGGAAAACCAGGCCTGGAATTAGGATGGGATCGGGAATGGGGGAGAAAACCAGGCCTGGAATTGAACTGGGATTGGGAATGGGGGAAAACCCGGCCTGGAATTGAACTGGGATTGGGAACGGGGGAAAAACCCGGCCTGGAATTAAACTGGGATTGGGATAAGGCACAAATCCCGGCCTGGATTCCCC
>NW_020922577.1:0-641 GCF_003984885.1 Neopelma chrysocephalum
CCCCCCGGCCTCGGCACAGGGACCCCCGAAAATCAGCTGGGGGGGCACAAACGGGGGGGTTAAAAGGGGGTTTAACCCTCCTTGTGCCCCCCCCCAAAATCAGCTGTGGGGTCCAGCCCCCCCAAAACCCCCCATAACCCTCCAAAATCAGCGGGAAGGGCACAAAGCGGGGGTTAAAAGGGGTTTAGGCGGGGGTTATGGGGGGGCTGGACCCCCCCACAATGAGCTGGGGGGGCACAGAGGGGGGCTAAAAGGGGTTTAAGGGGGGTCATGGGGGGGTTATGGGGGGGCAGGACCCCAATAACCTCCCTATTAAACCCCTTTTGTGCCCCCCCCCCAGCTGATTTTGGGGGGTTATGGGGGGGATATAAGAGGGTTATGCAAGGACAAGACCCCACAGAGTCCCCCCCAAAATCAGTTGGGGGGGCACAGAGGGGGGCTAAAAGGGGCAGAACCCCCACAACACCTCATAACTGCCCCATAACGCCCCACAACACCCCATAACTGCCCCCAAACTGCCCCATACCACCCCATAACATCCCATTACTGTCCTATAACTGCCCCATAACACCCCATAACTGCCCCATAGCACCCCATGATCACCTCCCAGCCCCCCTGGGTGACCCTCTGGATGCCCCCCC
>NW_020922577.1:741-1020 GCF_003984885.1 Neopelma chrysocephalum
CCCCCCGGCCTCGGCACAGGGACCCCCGAAAATCAGCTGGGGGGGCACAAACGGGGGGGTTAAAAGGGGGTTTAACCCTCCTTGTGCCCCCCCCCAAAATCAGCTGTGGGGTCCAGCCCCCCCAAAACCCCCCATAACCCTCCAAAATCAGCGGGAAGGGCACAAAGCGGGGGTTAAAAGGGGTTTAGGCGGGGGTTATGGGGGGGCTGGACCCCCCCACAATGAGCTGGGGGGGCACAGAGGGGGGCTAAAAGGGGTTTAAGGGGGGTCATGGGGGGG
>NW_020922578.1:0-1315 GCF_003984885.1 Neopelma chrysocephalum
TGGTGAGGATGGGGCCTATCCCGAGGGGCTGGATCCCGGGAATGCCGCGGCCTCTCCGGACCCCGGGGCGGGGGCGAAGCTGCCGCCGGTGTTGGCCAATCTGATGGGGAGTGTGGGGGCCGGGAAAGGACCCCCAGGACCCCCCCCCAACGCCCCCATCAACATGCAGGAGATCCTCACCTCCATCATGGTAAGGGGGGACACCCAAAAATGGGGGGGGTCACACACCCCTGTCATGGGAATCCCCAAAAATGGGGGGGGTCACACACCCATCATGGGGACCCCCAGAAATGGGGAGGGGTCACACACCCCTGTCATGGGGACCCCTAAAAATGGGGGGGTCACACACTCCTGTCATGAGAACCCCAAAAAATGGGGGGGGGGGTCACACCCCCCTGTCATGAGAACCCCCAAAAAAATGTGGGGGGGTGTCAAACACCCCCATCATGGGGATCCCTAAATTGGGGACCCTCAAAAATGGGGAGGGGGGTGGTCAGACTTTGGGGAACGAGGGGGTCACACACCTCCATCATGGGAACCCCCCAAAATTAGGGCACCCCAAAAATGGGGGGGGTCACACACCCCCATCATAGGAACCCCTGAACTGGGGACCCCCGAATTTGGGGGGGTAGGGGGTGAGTCACCCACCCCCATCATGGACACCCCAAAGTTTGGGGGGGGAAAACCCCGAATTGGGGAATCCCAAAATTTGGGAGAAGTGTCACACCTGGGGCACCCCAAAATTGGGAGGGGGGGGCAGGACAGAAGGGGGGACCCCCTTTTTTCCCCCCCTCACCCCCATTTTTCCCTCCCAGGGCGGTCCCAGCGGGCACAAGGCCGAGGAGCTGCTCAAACAACCCGATTATTCCGATAAAATCAAACATCTGCTGGGAAACCTGCAGGCACAGCCCCCGGGGGGGCCTGGAGGAGGTGAGGGGGCACCGGGGACAGGGGGGGACACTGGGGATAGGGGGGACACCTGGGGATAGGGGGGACACCCAGGGATGGGGGGGGCCACCAGGGACAGGGGGGGACACTCAGGGATAGGGGGGGACACCCAGGGACAGGGGGGGACACTCAGGGATAGGAGGGGACATTTAGGGACGGGGGGACATCTTGGGGACACTTTGGGGACACCTTGGGGACACTGTCACCAGCCCCAGGGGTGACTTAGGGGTGTCCTTGGCTTGGGGACACTTAGGGGACACTGTCACTGTCTCCAGGGGGGACATGATGAGGGGACAGTTTTGGGACGGCGTCACCACCCCTGAGGGGGATGTTGGGGTGTCCTTGGCTCGGGGACACTTTGGGGACA
>NW_020922579.1:0-476 GCF_003984885.1 Neopelma chrysocephalum
TGTCTGGATGTTCCCCCATCCCAAATTTGGGGCCTCCCTGGGATCTGGGGGTACTCAGGTGACCCCGGGGGGGTTATTTGGGGAGGGGTCTCAGCACCCATTTGAGGGGCTCAGCACCCATTTTTGGGCTCAGTGTCACCCAGGTCCCATCCCAGTGTCCGGATGTTCCCCCATCCTGGATTTAGGGACCCCTCGGGATCTGAGGGTGCCGAGCACTGGGGGGGTTGTTGGGTGACCCCGGGGGGGTTATTTGGGGAGGGGTCTGAGCCCCCATTGGGGGAGGGGTCTGAGCACCCATGGGTGCCCCTCACACCCCACTCTCAATCCCTGGGGGATTCAGGCCCCATTCCCACATCCCGATGTTCCCCCATCCCGGTTTTTTGGGGCCTCCCTGAGATCTGGGGGTGCTCGGGTGACCCCGGGGGGGTTATTTGGGGAGGGGGCTCAGCACCCATTTGGGGAGGGGGCTCAGCACC
>NW_020922579.1:486-562 GCF_003984885.1 Neopelma chrysocephalum
TTGGGGAGGGGGCTCAGCACCCATTTGGGGAGGGGGCTCAGCACCCAGTTTTGGGCTCAGTGTCACCCTTGGGGGG
>NW_020922580.1:0-4155 GCF_003984885.1 Neopelma chrysocephalum
GCCTGAGGTGCTGCAGCCAGGAATGCTGAGGGAGCTGCCTGATGTGCGGGGGAGGCCACTGTCCTCCTCTTGCCATCAGCTGCTCCTGGGGCCAGTGCCTGGGAGCGCTTGCTGAGGGCTGAAAGAGAGCTCCTGGCTTGGTTTGTGGATGAAGAGCAGCAGTGACTCCCTGGAGAACTGGCATGTGGTCAGGCTGCCCTCATTCCCAGGGTTACGGTCCCTTGGGATCTCTCACATTTACAGGACATGATACTCTGTCATTGAAACTGTATTTCATGGTGTCATTTACAAGTTGAATAAACAAACAACAGAGTGGGCTTGGTCCCTTTTTGCCCACTCTTATTTGTAGGTCAGATCCCTTCTATAGCATTCAAGGCATAAGATTTCATAACCTATAACCCATAAGGCTGAATATTGCTTTCCCATGAGCAAAACCCCATAATGAGTAGCAGAAGGTCAGTGTGCTCCTCTCTCCTGCTCTGTCATGGTCCAAGTGTTCCTGTAGGACCCAGGGAAGCCTGAAAGCCTCAGCAGTGCAGCTGCTGCTGCTGGATCTGGTTCAGGAGCTGTTTTGGGGGAGCTGATGTTCTGACCCTTCCAGGCTGGAGCTTTGGTCTTACACCATTTCCATCCATTCCTGTATTCTGACAGCACTGCCAGGGGCAAAGAAGAGCCTTCAGGAGAGGGCAATTTGCAGGGGACAGTGGCTGCCCGATGGCCTTTGGCTCTTGCTGGCCACTTGTCCTGCTTGCAGAGCATGGATCAAAATGTTGGAGAGAAGTGGCGCTGCCCTGGAGCCCTAGGGCCCAGCGCTGGGGATGGGTCAGCAGGCAGATGGAGCCCCAGTCACTGTCCCCCTTGGAGCTCTGTCATCCCCCAGGGCTTCCCCCAGGGCTGCCTGTGCTGCTCATGCCCAGCTGGACAATTGTCTTGTCCAGGAGGGTGCAGTGAGGGACAGGAGCATCAACCTGACTAAAAGCCCAACAAACTGCATCCCCCACATTCCCTTCATGTGTGAGTGGAGGGGCATAAACATAGAAGGCTATGAAATGAGGCAGGAGAGACTTTCCCTTAGTGAGCCCACCCTGACTGTTCCTGATGGTTGCATTGTCCTTTCAAAGCCTTCCAGTTCCACCCTGTAGGATCTTCTGCCCAATTTTCCAGGTGCTCCGGATAGATGGACAGGTTTGCAGTTTCCTGCATCTTCCCTGCCTGCCTTTGCTAAGTGGGGCTGAGTTGGGCTGATTGCAGCCTGCCAGGAGCTGTGCTGAGTGCCAGCAGCTGCCTAAATGCAGGGGAGCTGAGTGTGCTGAGGGTTGTCCCCCAGGGCAGCAGAGGTGTTGGGGAGGAAGAGGAGGGCAGGCAGGAAGGGGATGTGTGGCTGGGCGTTGCTGGGGCTGCAGGGCCTGGCAGGCCAGAGGCAGCTGGGCCAGTGCAGGGCTGGGCTGGGGGTGCCAGGGAGTCCGAGGGTCTCAGGGATCCCCCCAGAGAGGGGGTTGTGTGACTTGGTGTGCAATAGTCCATGAGGAAAGGTGGGATGAAGCCTGGAGTGCTGAGGGAGGGACCTGATTTTCCATCACTGCCCAGAGATGAATCTCATGGAATTCAGCAGGGAAATGCCAAGTCCTTTTTCTGCAGAGGACTCTTCTTTGTGGCAGCAGTGGGTGGGGAACAATTAGCTAGAAAGCAACCCAGCAGAGATGGAGGTTGTGGTAATGGTGGAGAACCAAAGGATCCTGGACTGAGTGACTCAAGAGCAGTGTAGGACCACAAGGATTTTGAAGGGTTGCAGGAGCTTTTCCTAAGTGGAGAGAGTGAGAGAGTTGGGAACGCTTAGTCAGGAGTCAAAAATGTGCCCTGGGTCATCTTAGGTGTGTATGAATTCCTGATGGCAGGAATGAAGTCAAGTGAGCCTGGCTCTTGTAACTGCTTCCCAGTAGCAGAAGAGGTGGCCATGGGCATAAGTGAAAACTAATGAATTCCATGAGCAGAGAAGGCAATTTGAGGGTGTTTATAGCGTGGAAGAGGTTGTGGAGTCTCCATCCTGAGAGATCTAAAACTGAACTGTCCATTGTGCTGGAAATCCTGCTCTCTCGGGCTCTGCTTGTGAAGAGGGGTGAAGCACTTGCTCTCCAGCATTTTTGCCAGACTGAATGATCTTGTAACTCTGTTTGCTGAAGGGTTTGAGAGTCCTGCTGGGGAAGAGAGTTTGTGCAGTTTGTGTTGAAATAGAGAGACTGGCAGGGGCGTGTGCAGGAGAGCATTGTTGTGTGGAAGCCTTTGGTGCAGGTGATGGGTTTGTCCCATACTTTGGAAGGCCCCCCACCCTGTGCCAGTCTGTGTGTTAGAGCTGATGGCACAATTGTTAAGAAAGGCCTTGTGGCCCTTTTCCACCCATCCTGATGGCCCCTTGAGCCCTGGTGTTGTACTCCTTAAGCTTGTGAGAACATTGGAAGAAAAAATTAAGAGGAGACATCAGAGGCTGTGATGCAGGAGAACTTTATTGAGACTAAAGAGTGAAAAGAAAGGAGCAACCAGGAAAAAGGAGTCCGGTGTGAGGTGCAAGTAGGGCGACCATCAGCCGAGGTCCTTCCCTTGCAGGAGATTTGTCCAGAGTCCCGAGATCCTGCTGCTCCCCTTGTTGGGAGCAGCCCAGCGGAGGTGCCCGCTGGTGTGTGGCTTGTGAGAAGGTGTTTGCAGCAGAGGGGACTGGCCAGAGCCGAAGGGGCGCTGGAGAGAAGGAAGGGGGAGAAGAGGAGGAGGGAGCTGGGCCATGTTTGCAGTCAGTGCAGGCTGGCCCCTTGGCTGCTTCCTTGCTTGGAATCCCTGAGAGCAGGAGCTGGAAGTGCTGAGCCCATTGGAGAGCCTTGGTGTGGAGATGAATCCCTGTTCATTTGGTGACTTCATGTGGGGCCTCAGCAGATGCCGTAGCAGCCCCTGTTGCCATAGCAGCCCAGACCTCCCAGGCCAGAGCAGCCCAGGCCTCCCAGGCCGTAGCCAAAGCCACGGCCATAGCCGAGGCCGTAGCCAAAGCCGCCGGAGATGGGCTGTCCCTGGACGTTGAGCTCCGTGCCCAGGGCAGCCCCTGCGGTGGATCCAACGAAGGAGCTCTGGGGGAAGGAGGTCATGATGGGCCCTGGGAAGGTGACGCGGACGGGGGAGGGCTGGATGAGGACGGTGGAGTCCTGGCACTGCCTGACACAGGGCTCGTTGCAGCTGTTGGCCAGCGGGGTGGGTCCGCAGGGGTTGCAGAGGTTGTTGCAGGCCATGGGTGTGGTGTGGAGGGGCCCTGGGAGGGCAGGCAAGAGAAGAGAAGAGAATTTGAGAGCAGAGAGGGGTCTGAGGCAGCGCAGGGCGGTGGGGGTGCTCGGGGCGGTGTTGCAGGAGGGCTGGGCAGTGGGGAGGCTGGTGTGGGGCTGTGGGGAGGCGTGAGGGCTGCTGAGGCTGGGGCGGAGCGTGCTGGGAGAGAGGGGCCAGGGGGGCGGTGTGTGAGGAGCAGGAGGGGGTTGTGAGGGGCTGGAGGCTCACCTGGTTGTGGGCAGAGAAGGCAGGAGAAGGCGTCAGGAGAAGCGTGGGAGGGAGAGAGGCGCTGGGCCGGCTTTTATGCTGCTCCCGCAGGGGCGGCACAGCCTTGGCCCAGCACTGTCAGCTGGCGGCACCTTTGAGGAGTTGGGTTTTCGGAGCATTTACCTGGAATTTGAGTGTTGTGGCATTTTCAGACATGAGCAAAGCACTGGAGAGCTGGGGTGTAGCAGTGAGGTCACCCCATGTCCCTCATATGCTGTGGTTTGTGGGTGTGTTGTGAGGAGGGGCCCCATTCCCTCACAACCCTGCCAGGGTGGTTTGGCTTTGGAGGTGTGCTCGGGGTGAGGAGCTGCCCCTTCCATTGCATTTGCTCCTTGCCCACCTTTCTCCCAGCTGGCTCAGCCTGTCCTTAGGTTGGGCCTTTCTCACTGGCTTTGCTCTGGGATGGGCTCATTTAACCCCTGGGGTCACAGGGCTTGTGCTCCCCAGTGACGCATGGAAAGAAGGCTGGAAAGAGGATGGGGGGAACTCCAGGCCTTTGAGTCTGACCTGAGTGCTGGGGAAGGTTGTGGAGCAGGTCACTTTGAGTGCCATCCCACGGCACTTGCAGGACAAGGAGGGGCTCAGGCC
>NW_020922581.1:0-963 GCF_003984885.1 Neopelma chrysocephalum
TGGGCCTGAGGGCACAGGCTCTGCTTCGGCTGGGAAAGGAGCCCAGGGAGGAGCTGCTCAGGGAAGGGGTCTGTGCCACAGGGCCAGCAGGGAGGGGCCCACATCCCCCTGCCCAGCACTTGTGGCAGCAGCTGCCTCTCCCTGCCTGCCTGTCTCTGGGTGAGGAGCTGTTCCTGCCAGCAGCCCCTCCCTGTGCCCAGCTCAGCTCCCTGCCAGTGCTGCCAGAGCCATCCCCAGCCCAGTGCCCAGGGGCAGCTCTGCCTGGGCAGGGGCTGCAGAGCAGATCCCAGACACCCTGCGATTGAGAGCTGCCCCTGGCAGGCAGCAGAGTCCCTGCCCCAGCACACAGAGCCCTGGGGGCAGGACCCTGCTCTGCACCACAGCCCTGGGCACCCCTGGCTGCACCCCCACCTTCCCAGCCCACAGCCAGCCCTGGCACAGGGAACCTTCTTGCCCTGGGCCTCTGATGGGGCTGCAGCAAGTCCTGCTCTGCAGCAGCTTCTCCTGCTGCACCCCAGCAAATCCAGCAGAGCCATCCTGACAGCTCCTGCCACTGGGGGCATTTGGCAGCTGGGAGAGGCACTTGCAGGAACTCCCCTGCACTGCTCTGCAGCCAGAGCCTGAGCGTGCCAAAGGGCTGGCAAGGTTCCTGCCCTGAGCAGCTCTGCCCTGTCCTCCCACCCCAGGATCCCTTCAACCTCCTGCTCCCTTCTCCTCTCTGCCCTTGCTGCCTGCAGCTCCTGCCCTGCTCTGCCATATGGCCACTTCCTCTGCACTGCAGCAACTGGGAGAGTCCTGCTGAAAGATCCTAGAAGCTGTGGGATGGGCCAGCTTTAGGAGATGCCTCCAGGAAGGGAAGTTGAACTTTCCTACAGCCAGAGAATTCTTCCTTCAAATCCTGGGAAGGTTTCTCCCATAGTGAGAGCTCAGTCACCTCCCAGCCCAGGCTGCCTCTCATCTCTC
>NW_020922582.1:0-6262 GCF_003984885.1 Neopelma chrysocephalum
CCCCCCCCCCTTCAGCTTGAAACCACCTGATGCCACAGAGGGGGACAGAGCTCCTGTGGAACGTTCTATTCCATTGACACAGAGCAAGGAATAAACCCAAACTATTGCCTGGGTTTGTTCCCTGGGGGTCTCTGCAGCAGCAAGCCCAGCACCACACTGACTGCTCTGGGCTGTGCAGGCATTTGTGGTTCTGCCTGTCTCACACACACACAAAAGTCTGGTGTAGTGCTGCCCTCAGGAAACCCACCCAACCTTGCTCCAGCTAAAGCCGTGGAATTTGTCTTTGTTTCCCTTGGGTTCAGGGTGAGGCTGTGCCTGTATCCTGCCCAGAGGCTCAGAAAAGCATTTCTCCCATCCCACTGCAATCTGCTGCTGCAGACAGGACCCAGGCACTGGTGGCACTGGGAGTGAACAGCAGAGTGTTTCCAGGGGCCTATGTGAAGGAACACAAGTGTCCAAAGAAACCAGCACAAGTGTCCACAGAAGTTCCAGTCCTTCATCCGTGAATGAGCTCGTTCAGCCCTGGAAAAACTAAGTTTTATTTCCATGGAAGGAGCTTTTTCCCACTTTAACGTGGGTTTAGTTCCAAACCAGTTTCTTCATTTCCTCCTCCTAATTTCCCTGAAGGACACTGACAGAGACCATGGACACTGACAGGGATCACAGAGTTTATCTCTTGGCCATACAGCTCCTGCTGTTTGGCAGCACAGGAGAGGTTAATTAGAGCCCAGGCTCCAATTGCAGGGCTCCCCTTGAAGACGAGCTTGAAATCAAACAACTTTCCTGCTGGAGGGTTAAATTCAGTCCCCATCACCTTTTTTTGGGCTGAATCTTCACATTTTGGAGTATTTTTTAGCTGAATCTCAACTTTTTGCAGTTTGGGGTGGTGAGGGTCTTCTTGCTACTTTTGAGGGTTTTTTTAACTGAATCTCGATGGTTTTGGTTTTTCTGGGCTGAATCTTGGTGTTTTGAAGGTTTTTATGGTCACAGGATGCCCGGTGAGTTCTAGAGAGGGACTTGGGCAGGAGGAACCCCCAAGCCAACGCGCTCAGCCCTTGTTTTTCTCCCCATCAGGATTTGTCCTTCCCAAAGCTTGGGCGGATGGAGGAGGAGGCTGCGAGGAAGAGGAAGATGCCGCGGGCCCCCCAGGCAGGTGAGGAGGAAGTCAGTGGTCCTTTGGGCCAGTGTTGTGCTGGCTCTGGCAGCCGAGCATGGCCCCCGGCTGCAGGACAACCCCGCTGCCGCCGCCGTCCTGCCGGGGCCGGAGTTGGGGGGATGTCCTTGGCCTTCCCTGTGGGCCGGAGGCAAATCCCCTCCCTGTCCTTCTTGCTTCCTGCCCCAGGCCCCGAGCTGAGGACGGAGAGCCCAGAGGACAAATCCCCCCGTCAGACCCTGGTGGGAGAGGCCGTTTTGAAGGGCTCCACGGCACAGGAAGGCAGTGGGGAGGAAAAGGCCCAGAGATCCCCCCACAGGAGGGGCTCCAAAGCCAGCCCAGGGTGCTCTGAGGAGGAAAGAGCCAGCCTGTGCCGGGAAGGCGGCCAGAGCTTGAGGGGGAGCTCTGACCTGGTGGTCCCTGAGCAGCCTCCCAGCAGGGAGAAGCGCTTCAGGTGCTTGGAATGTGGGAAGAGCTTCAGGCAGAGCTCCCACCTGATACAACACCAGCGCATCCACACTGGGGACCGGCGCTACACGTGTGGGGAATGTGGGAAGAGTTTCAGGGACAGCTCCGACCTGATCCGGCACAAGTATATCCGCACTGGGGAACGGCCCTACACATGTAGGGAATGTGGGAAGAGCTTCAGTGACAGCTCCACCCTCTGTACCCACAAGCTCATCCACACTGGGGAAAGGCCCTACAAGTGCTTGGAATGTGGGAAGAGGTTTCAGCGCAGCTCAAATCTCCTCCTGCACCAGCAGACGCACACGGATGAGAGGCCCTTCTGCTGCACCGACTGCGGGAAGGGCTTCAACCGGAACTCCACCCTTGTCACCCATTGGCGCATCCACACCGGGGAGAGGCCCTACAAGTGTGGGGAGTGTGGGAAGAGCTTCACCGACAGGTCTGGCTTGACCAGACACCAACGGACCCACCAGTAAGGGAAGCCCTACCAGTGCCTCGACTGCGGGAAGAGTATCGGCCGCTGCTTCCACCCCGAATGAAGCCCCTGATGGTGAGGCAACCCCTGGAGTCTAGTGACTGTCAGTGCATCCCTTTCGACCACAAAGGGTCAGTCCCCTTTCCCAGGGGCAGGTTCTGCCAACAGAACCCTTCTTGACGGGATGTGTGGAGATTCCTGCCTTGGCTGGGGACCCTCTAAGGTCACTGCTGGAGGTTGAGAGCAGAGATCTCCCCCCGAGCATTGGTCTGGGGGAGTTCCATCCATCTCTAATAAAAATTATTGCTTTTGTGCCAGCTTAAGTAGAATTGCTTCAACAATTGCTTTAGTGTAGGGCACTGTCCTATCTTATCCTGTACTCCTGGTAGTTTTAGTGTTTCTATTGTGCAGTAAATAATTCTGATGAAGATCTTTTGTTTGATCCTTTGTAACCCTAAATCATTTGCCATCATTAAAACCTTGGGACCAAAGTGGTTCAGTCACACCTCTGTAATTCCTCCAAACTGAAAGTGTTGGCATAATCCAAGGCTGAGATTGGATCCAGCAGCCCCCACCACCCCACAGTAAGTTTGGAGCTCAGTGTGTAAGTTTTGTTGCTGGCTCTCCACAAAATTGCCGAGACCCAGCGAAAAAGCCTAGTCCCCCGAGAGGGAAGGAAAAAAACCCGAACAGCCAAAGCTAGAGCAAAAATATATATTTACAATTATATATACAATTTGAATGTATTCTACACATGATTGGGAGCTCCCGAGGGGGGAAAAACGGGAAGGGGAAACAGAGATAAAAAAAACCCTAAAACAAATATCCTCCAAATATACACCATTTCTATAGAGCTAGCGAATAAATACAAAGAAATTAATTAAATACTTCCCTGAACAAGATATCAGAACTGTGTGAAGCACCAACCAACTCCCCCACACCTCCCGAAGAGACTGGAGATAACGGCAGTTCTTACCAGTAGGCCCTGGCCTATACAAGCAAAGACTGTCTGGGGAGAGACCTGTTGCATTCAGCCACCGGGGGAGAGAAGAGCGCGAGCTCTCTTATCTGCGCCTTTTTATATGTTGTGTTGCGGAAAGGGACGATCTGGAATACTTCCTTAGATTTCTGACCCCGTTGCTAAGGAAGGCCTAAAAAATCCAAAAGCCAACCCACTACATTCTCCACCTCTTATTCCATATAATTTCTTTACGTAACACTTATATCTCGCACGTATCTATACCTATATATAGTCCTTGTTTTATTTCAAAGCTGTTGTCTGTCGTTGAAGATCAGCACCAACAGCAGCTCAGTTTGGATCCTTGGCCCTTTCGTCACAATCACAGTTCTGGTTTTAGGGCTGGTTCACTGCTCTGGGTTGTCTCATCATTGGATACTGGCATCCGCTTTGTCCAGGTCTTTCTCATCTGGTGTCTGATCTCCTGTAAAACACAACTCAAGGCACAGAATTAGTTTTTCCCCAAGGTTAGATTTCATTGAGGCACACACTGGATTTCTCCATCCTTCCTTATAACCCACCAGGTATATCCTGGCCCTTGAGCGAAAACAATCCCATGAATGGGCTTGTCTTGGCCTGAGGCAGGAGTAACTCAAACAGCCTTACCTACCATACCTCTCAGATGGATTGCTGGAACTTTGTCTCAATCTACAGTGTGGAGGGATTCTGCTTGGGCAGGGCCAACTCAATTGACAGAGCCTCTAGTGTTAACTAGCCAGGTGCCCCTGGCTAAGTGCTTATCCCAGTTTTTGAAAGTTCCCCCACCTAGTGCCTTTAGAGTTGTCTTTACTAGTCCATTACACCTTTCAACTTTCCCAGCAGTGGGTGCATGATATGGAATGTGATATACCCATTCAATACCATGCTCCCATGCCCAAGTGGCCACTAGACTGTTCTTGAAATGAGTCCCA
Organism: Neopelma chrysocephalum; assembly: GCF_003984885.1. Lineage (NCBI taxonomy): Eukaryota > Metazoa > Chordata > Aves > Passeriformes > Pipridae > Neopelma > Neopelma chrysocephalum. The sequence goes on from NW_020922582.1 coordinate 4,026, forward strand.
TTGTCTGACTCAATGCGCTCTGGAGTGCCACGTCTCCACAGGATCTGCTTCTTGAGACCCAGAATGGTATTTCGGGCCGTTGCATGTGGTACTGAATATGTCTCTAACCATCCCATGGTTGCTTCCACCATGGTAAGCACATAGCGTTTACCTTGGCGGGTCTGTGGCAACGTGATGTAATCAACCTGCCATGCCTCTCCGTATTTATACTTATCCCAGCGTCCACCATACCACAGGGGCTTCAGTCTTTTTGCTTGCTTAATAGCGGCACAGGTTTCACAGTCATGGATAACTTGAGGAATGGTATCCATGGTTAAATCCACCCCTCGGTCTCGTGCCCATCTGTGGGTGGCATCTCGGCCCTGATGACCTGAAGCATCATGGGCCCATCGAGCTAGGAACAACTCTCCCTTCTGCTGCCAGTCTAGGTCTACTTGTGACACTTCGACCTGTGCAGCTTGGTCCGCTTGTCTGTTGTTATCGTGTTCTTCATTAGCTCGACTCTGGGGTACATGGGCATCTACATGGTGGACTCTCACATTCAGACTCTTCACTCTGGCAGCGATGTCCTGCCACAAGTCAGCAGCCCAGATGGGTTTTCCTCCACGCCTCCATCTTCTTCCATCGGTCTAACCATCCCCGTAGGGCATTAGCTATCATTAGCTATCATATTAGAACCTTGGCCATCCTTCTCTTTCTGCAATGTCTAGGGCCAATTGGACACTTTGAGTTCCACAAACTGATTTGATTCGCCTTTACCTTCAGTGGCTTCCGCCACTCATCGGGTGGGACTCCAAACGGCTGCTTTCCACTTCCGGCTCCTCCCTACAATACGGCAGAAACCATCAGTGAAAAGGGCATAGTGCGTCTCTTCATCTGACGGCTGATTATATGGCAGAGCTTCTTCAGCTCGACTCACTGGCTCTTCTTCTTCATCTGCCAGACTGAAGTTCCCACCTTCAGGCCAATTAGTTATAATCTCCAAAATTTCAGGGTGATTCGAGTTCCCGATTCGGACACGTTGCGTAATCAAAGCAATCCACTTGCTCCATGTGGCATCGGTAGCATGATGCATAGAGGGCACCTTCCCTTTGAACATCCAGCTCAACACTGGTAATTGGGGTGCCAGGAAGAGCTGTGCTTTAGTACCAATTACCTCTGAAGCTGCTCCTATGCCTTCGTACGCTGCTAAGATTTCCTTCTCCATAGGGGTGTAATTGGCCTCAGAACCTCTGTAGCTTTGGCTCCAGAAACCCAGTGGTTGCTCTCATGTCTCGCCAGGCACCTTTTGCTAGAGGCTCCATGAGGACCTTTGTCTCCAGCTGCAGTGTAGAGCACATTCTTTACATCTGGTCCCGATCTGACTGGTCCAAGAGCCACAGCATGTGCAATCTCTTGCTTGATCTGCCTGAAAGCATGTTGTTGTTCAGGATCCCACTGGAAGTTGTTCTTTTTACCGGTCACAAAGTAAAGAGGGCTCACAATCTGGCTGTACTCTGGGATGTGCATCCTCCAAAAGCCTATGGCTCCCAGAAAAGCTGGGGTCTCTTTCTTGTTTGTTGGTGGAGCCATTGCTACAATCTTGCTGATTCCATCTGTTGGTATCTGGCATCGTCCATCTTGCCATTTCACCCTAGGAACTGGATCTCTCTGGCAGGTTCCTTGACCTTAATCTTCTTCATGGTGAAACCGGCCTTGAGGAGAATCTGGATAATCTTCTGTCCTTTCTCAAAAACTTCTTCTGCTGTGTTCCCCCATACAATGATGTCATCGATGTACTGGATGTGTTCTGGAGCCTTACCCTTCTCTAGTGTGGCCTGAATCAGTCCATGGCAGATGGTTGGACTGTGCTTCCACCCCTGGGGCAGTCGGTTCCAGGTGTAATGAACACCCCTCCAGGTGAAAGCAAACTGTGGCCTGCACTCTGCCGCTAAAGGAATGGAGAAGAACGCGTTGGCAATGTCGATGGTGGCGTACCACTTTGCCGTCATCGCCCAGTATGGACCAGTATGGACCAGTATGGACCAGTATGGACCAGTATGGGGGCTGTGGAGAGAGACGGAGTGTTAGGGACCAGTGTGGACCAGTATAGACCAGTATGGACCAGTATGGACTGGTGTGGGGGCTGTGGGGAGGGAGGAGTGGTTAGAAACCAGTATGGACCAGTATGGACCGGTACAGACCAGTATAGGGGCTGTGGAGAGAGAGGGGGTGTTAGGGACCAGTATGGACCAGTA
>NW_020922582.1:6272-9385 GCF_003984885.1 Neopelma chrysocephalum
GGGGCTGTGGAGAGAGAGGGGGTGTTAGGGACCAGTATGGACCAGTAGGGATCAGTATGGACCAGTACGGACCAGTATGAGGGCTGTGGAGAGAGAGGGGGCGTTAGGGAGCAGTATGGACCAGTAGGGATCAGTATGGACCAGTATAGACCAGTATGGACCAGTATGGACTGGTGTGGAGCTGTGGAAAGAGAGAGGGGGGTTAGGGACCAGTACGGACCAGTACGGACCAGTACGGACCAGTACGGACCAGTATAGGCTAGTACGGAGCAGTACAGAGCAGTACAGACCAGTATGGACCATTATCGACCAGTACGGACTAGTACGGACCATTACGGACCAGTATGGACCAGTATGGACCAGTATGGGGGCTGTGGAGAGGGAGGAAGCGTTAGGGACCAGTACGGACCAGTACGGACCAGTATGGACCAGTATGGACCAGTATGGACCGGTACAGGGGCTGTGGGGAGGGATGGGGTGTTAGACACCAGTACGGACCAGTACGGACCAGTATGGACTGGTGTGGGGGCTGTGGGGAGAGAGAGGGGGGTTAGGGACCAGTATGGAGCAGTACAGAGCAGTACGGACCAGTACGGACCAGTATGGACCAGTATGGGGGCTGTGGAGAGAGAGGGGGGGTTAGGGACCAGTATGGACCAGTATGGACCAGAACGGACCAGTACGGACCAGTATGGGGGCTGTGGAGAGAGAGGGGGCGTTAGGGACCAGTACAGACCAGTACGGACCAGTACGGACCCGTATGGACCAGTATGGACCAGTACAGACCAGTATGGGGGCTGTGGGGAGAGAGAGGGGGGTTAGAGACCAGTATGGGGGGTGTGGGGGGAGGGGGGGGGGGTAGAGACCAGGACGGACCAGGATGGACCAGTATGGACTGGTGTGGGGGCTGTGGGGAGAGCGAGGGGGGTTAGAGACCAGTACGGACCAGTATGGACCAGTATGGACCAGTATAGACCAGTATAGACCAGTATGGAGCGGTACAGGGGCTGTGGGGAGGAATGGGGTGTTAGACACCAGTACGGACCAGTACGGACCAGGATGGAGTGGTGTGGAGGCTGTGGGGAGAGAGAGGGGGGTTACGGACCAGTATGGAGCAGTATGGACCAGTATAAACCAGTATGGACCAATTTGGACCAGTGACACCCTCCAGACCAGACCCCAGTCCCTCCCAGGACAGCCCAGTAACCCCTCCCAGGCTCCCAGTTTGGACCAGTCGACCCCATTCATTCCCAGTTTGAACCAGTAACGCCTCCCAGTGCTCCCAGTATGGACCAGTACAGCCCAGTAACCCCTCCCAGTGCTCCCAGTACAGCCCAGTAACCCCTCCGAGGCTCCCAGTTTGCACCAGTAACCCCTTCCAGTGCACCCAGTATGGACCAGTAACCCCTCCCAGTGCTCCCAGTATGGACCAGTTGCCCCCCATTCATTCCCATTTGAACCAGTAACCCCTCCCAGTGCTCCCAGTACAGCCCACTAACCCCTCCCAGTGCTCCCAGTATGGACCAGTCGCCCCCCATTCATTCTCAGTTTGAACCACTAACTCTTCCCAGTGCTCCCAGTATGGCCCAGTACAGCCCAGTAACCCCTCCCAGTGCTCCCAATTTGAACCAGTAACCCCTCCCAGTGCTCCCAGTATGGACAAGTAACCCCTCACAGGCTCCCAGTTTGAACCAGTAACCCTCCTCAGTGCTCCTAGTATGGACCAGTAACCCCTCCCAGTGCTCCCGGTACAGCCCAGTAACCCCTCCCAGTGCTCCCAGTATGGCCCAGTTTCCCCTCATTCATTCCCAGTACAGCCCAGTAACCCCTCCCAGTGCTCCCAGTTTGAACCAGTAACACCTCCCAGGCTACCAGTACAACCCAGTAACCCCTCCCAGTGCTCCCAGTGTGGACCAGTAACCCCTCCCAGGCTCCCAGTATGAACCAGTAACTGCTCCCAGTGCTCCCAGTACGGACCAGTAACCCCTCCCAGGCTCCCAGTTTGGACCAGTAACCCCTCACAGGCTCCCAGTTTGAACCAGTAACCCCTCCCAGTGCTCCCAGTACAGACCAGTAACCACTCCCAGTGCTCCCAGTATGGACCAGTCCTTCCCATTACAGCCCAGTAATCCCTCCCAGTGCTCCCAGTCATTCCCAGTATGCCCAGTAACCCACTCCCAGTGCTCCCTGTATGCCCAGTAACCCCCTCCCAATGCTCCCAGTGCTCCCAGTAACCCCCCCTCCCCTCCCAGCGCCCCCCAGTTCCCCCCCGGGGCGCCGGCAGAAAGGGGGGAAAGGGGCGTGGCTTTGGAAAGGAAGGGGCGTGGCCTCGATGAGACCACGCCCCCTTCTTGCACCACACCTGGGCCACGCCCTGGATCACTATTTGGCGGGAGGGGCACCCGAACCCTCTCCCAGTATAAACCAGTACAATCCAGTAAGCCCGGCAGTTCGTGAGCCCCCCTTTCTAGTATAAACCAGTAATCCCAGCAACTCCCGGTGGGTCCCGAGCCACCTTCCCAGTATAAACCAGTAAGCCCGGTGGGTCCCGAGCCCCCTTCCCAGTATAAAGCAGCACAAACCAGTATAAACGGGCACCCCCGGCGAGTCCCGAACGCCCTCCCAGTATAAACCAGTAAAGCACTGGGTGACTACAGGGAGGGTCAATGGCTCAATATTTGGCAGGGGGGTCCCAATAGGATGAATGAATGGCTCATTATTTGGCAGGGGGTCCCTATGAGGTGAATCAATGGCTCACTATTTGGCAGGGGGGATTTGGGGGGTGAATCAATGGCTCACTATCTGGCAGGGGGGTCCCTATAGGGTGAATGAATGGCTCACTATTTGGCAGGGGGTGTGATAGTCAATAAAGACAAAAAGAGATAATTTGCTTATCAAATTATATTTGTAATACTGTAATTGTGAACTGTGATGTTATGTTATCGTGAAGAATTTTATTTCACTATGTTACCTCTAGATGTTAGCTATCTATGTAGAAAGTATTCTCCCTAGCAACTGCAGCAGAACCTGTCAAAGAAGACATAGAGCAGAAGGGAGGCCCCTAACCACCAAGACACCCTTAGCAGACACAATCTGATAAGAGGAAGGAGGGG
>NW_020922583.1:0-623 GCF_003984885.1 Neopelma chrysocephalum
AAGATTCCTCCCAGGGAAAAGGAGCCAGCACAGAAAGCTCTGGCTGGCCACAGAGTGCCCAGGCTGCGCCACCAACTGCACCTCAAAGCCAAAGCTCCCATGCTTTCTGTCCCGGGCAAAGGGCTGCTGATCCCTTGGGTCAGCCCCAAGCCGCCGGTGCCATCCCCCCCCGCCCCAAAACCCATACAAATGAAGATTCCTCCCAGGGAAAAGGGGCCAGTACGGAAAGCTCTGGCTGCCCATGGAGTGCCCAGGCTGCGCCACCAAGTACACCCAAACGCCAAAGCTCCCAGGCTTTCTGTCCTGGAGAAAGGGCTGCTGATCCCTTTGGTCAGCCCCCGGCTGCCGGTGCCGGCGCCCCCCGAACCATGAACCCATCCAAATGAAGATTCCTCCCAGGGAAAAGGGGCCAGCACAGAAAGCTCTGGCGGCCCACGGAGTGCCCAGGCTGCACCAGCAACTGCACCCAAAAGCCAAAGCTCCCAGGATTTCTGTCCTTGGCAAAGGGCTGCTGACCCCTTTGGTCAACCCCGAGCCGGCGGTGATGGTCCCCCCACCCCAAAACCCATCCAAATGAAGATTCCTCCCAGGGAAAAGGAGCCAGCACAGAAAGCTCTGGCTGG
>NW_020922584.1:0-8483 GCF_003984885.1 Neopelma chrysocephalum
AGGACACGGTGAACCAGATCTAGGAGTTTGTTTCCTGCCTCTTTAGGCTGTTCCTGTGTTGTGAGGAGACTTTGCTTGTTGGAGTGCTGGTGTCTGTTCCTGGCAGCAATGACAAGGCCGAGGGCAGGAACAAGGAGGTGTCTGGTACAAACCACTTGTCTGAAGTAAACAATGTCTTTTAGGACTTTCCTGGTACCTGAGGCACCTGCTGTTCAGATCTGCAGCAGACTTGCTGGTAAGGCTACAGTAGGACCTGTGAGCAGGATGGAGAGAGAAACACACATGAAAAATGGAAAAAGAGAGGCCTCGTCCACTTCTCCTCAGCAATTGGGACCACACTGGGGCAGGCTGGGCAGGAATGGCCTGGAATGATGTGACAGGGTTATACTGTGTGGCTGAACCTCTGTGTCTGCATTTTCCAGCCCACTGAAAGCTGAGGTGAAGCAGTGAGAAGTGGCAAAGCTGCAAATTGCAAGTCAGCCCCAGCAAGAGCTGCATTTTAAAAATGTGCTTCTAACATTTTCCTTGCCAGCAGCAGTAAGTTGCTTGGCTGGGAAGAGGAATAAAAACATCTTTTGTCTGTGTAAAATTCGGGTTAGGAAACTTGCAAGTATTCCTTGGCTTTTTATTAGAAGCAATGACAAATGTTGAGCTGCTGTGTTGTCTGTCTCGGCTGGCGGGAAACTTCCGCGCCGAGTGCACGGAGCTCCGTGCCTGGCCGGTAGCCCTGCACACGCCATGCGGGACCCCGCTCGGCTCGGGGGCTGCTGCAGGCACTGTGCAGGACGCCGCGCCGGCCCAGCCTCCGCGCCGCGCGCGCGGTTTTGGACCCCAGGCAAGGCTGCGGCAGGAGAAAGGAGAGAGAGGGGGAGCCTTGCCAGCGAGCACTGCACCCCCGTGGAAGATGAGAGCGCAGCTTCGGAGCACACAGAGGTTTGCCGTTCCAGGTTTGGGGAGGGAGGGAGAGGGGGAGGGGGACGGAGCAGAGGGAAGGGTGTTGAGCTGGCCGTGGGGGTCCTTCGACTGGTGGGTGGGAGAGCAGGGCTGTCCCGTATGAAACATCACATCACATGTGAGCAGTGCGCCTGGAATTTGTGGTAACATAGTGGGGGAAGGATAAGGTCTGGGTGGACAGAGGGTTCTTTTGATTGATGGGGGTCCCGGCCAGGCTGGGGCCTTGTAAGGTACCTCAGCCTTGGACAGGTACGGGGGCCAGAACGGTTTGTCGGTTTGTTTGTTTGTTTGTCTATTTATTTCTTTCGTTTTGGCTCTCCTGCGGCTACTGCCCAGGTTCGGCATGTTCTGGATATATTTGCTTTGCTCTGTTACAACCTGAAAGAGTGGGCAGGACAAAGGGTTGTTACTGGAAATAAAAGACTTGCCCAAATCGTTCTAACAGGAACGTAGCCTATGTACCCCTATGTGGTTGCGAGCTATGCTGGCGAGGGTTCATGCCTTCGGTAGGGTCGCCCATGCCAGACAGGTCAAAACCATAGGACCAGATAAACTACATCCCTGGGCAGGATGAGCTCATTAGCCTTCTGGCAGTCATCCTAGGAGAAGGACAACTCTCATCCCAAACCCGGGCAGATGGAGCTCGCTTAGCCCTGTAAGGCCATCCATCTCAGAGAAGGTCACTCTAATCAAACCTACGTCCTGAGGACCTCGCTGCCACCGTCCAAGCTTGCTCGGCCCTGGCAGATGAACCTCAGGATTAAAGGGTGGGTTCAGTTCCGCGCATACTGCATCTCACCTAAAAAATCCATTGCGCAGGCTTGAAGGCTTTACCCACATGCAAAAAGTCCTGTAGCGACGGGCGAGGGTCGAAACGGCAGGTGAAAGATGCACTGGGAGCCGCAGACTCAACCCTGCATTGCAGGCGGTTCAGGATATTGGTCATTTGAGACTGACGGAGATGAGAGTCTCTTGGGGCTGCACCCTGAACGACCAAGCAGCCTTTTCAAGGACAGCACTGCTTGCTCCACTCGGAGAGGGGCCTAGAAAAGGTGGCCTAAACAAAGCTCATCTCCACCTTCACCCGGTTGGTTAACCGCAGACCGACGGGCATCTTCTTCCAATGCGGTCGCACAAAGAGCAAAAGACAAAGGCATGCACCTGCCTCCAAAGGTGTACCCAAATTAACTCTAGCATGTTGGAACATCAGAACCATGCTCGACTCTGCCAATAGTGGACGTCCTGAGCGACGTTCTGCCCTAATTGCCCATGAACTGGCTCGTCTCAACATCGACATTGCTGCTCTCAGTGAAGTTCGCCTTCACGAGGAAGGCAGCCTCAGAGAACATGGTGCCAGTTACACACTCTTTTGGTCAGGTAAGCCCAGAACCGAAAAACATCTCTCAGGTGTCGGCTTCATGATCAAAAACTCCATTGTCCCTAAACTCGAAAATCTGCCGACAGGTCACTCTGACCGCATTCTCTCCCTACGCCTTCCACTAAACAACAAGCATCACGTTGTCATCTTTAGTATATATGCCCCAACTCTCCAAGCGGACCCTGCTGAAAAAGATAAATTTTACACTGACCTGCGCTGTCTTACCCAAAAGGTGCCCGCACATGATAAGATCATTATCCTTGGTGATTTCAACGCCAGAGTAGGTAAGAATTTTGAAGCCTGGAAAGGAATATTAGGCAAGCATGGCGTTGGAAACTGCAACGATAATGGTCGACTTCTGCTAGAATTCTGTGCAGAGCAACAGTTCACCATCACCAATACTATCTTTCAGCAGAAAAATAGTCTGAAGACAACCTGGATGCACCCCAGGTCTAAGCATTGGCACCTCATTGATTATGTCTTGGTGCGACGCAGAGATGTCCGCGATGTCCTCCATACCCGCGTGATGCCCAGCGCAGAATGTCAAACAGACCATCGGCTTGTGCGCTGTAAACTCAACCTTTATCTCAAATTCAAACCCAAGAGGGGCAGTATCCCAAGGAGAAGACTCCAAGTTAACGATCTCCAATCAGCCACAGTAAGAGAAAGATTCCAGGCAAACCTTCAAACCAAGCTTGATAACCATTCCACAGATTCTGCAATTTCCTCTCCCGAAACAATTTGGCAGCATATTAAAAGTAGCATCCTGCAATCCTCTGAAGAATCCTTAGGGTTCTCCCTCAAGAAGAACAAGGACTGGTTTGATGAAAACAATCAAGAGATCCAGGAATTGTTGAGGAAGAAGAGAACCGCCCACCAAGCACACCTTGCACTGCCATCCTGTCACGCTAGAAAAACAGCCTTTCGTCTTGCTTGCAGCAAGCTCCAACAGAAACTCTGTGACATCCAGAACAAATGGTGGACCGATCTAGCTGCAAAAACTCAACTATGTGCAGATACAGGGGATCACAAAGGATTCTATGAGGCCCTGAAAACAGCATACGGGCCTACATACCAGGTCCAAAGCCCTCTACTCAGTGCAGATGGTCAAACGCTTCTCACAGATAAAACCTCCATTCTGAATTGATGGTCTGAACACTTTCAGACTCATTTCAGTACCAACCGTGCAGTTCAAGACTCAGCAATTCAGTCCATCACACAACAACCAGTGAAGAATGAATTGGATACTGCCCCTACTAGGGGAGAAACCCTTAAGGTCATACAGCAGGTGATAATCGGCAAGGCAGCTGGGGTTGATGGAATTGCACCTGAAGTCTGGAAGCATGGGGGCCAAGCACTCCACACTAAATTCCACAAGTTTGTGGTGTGCTGTTGGGAACTAGGCCAACTACCATCAGACCTTGGTGATGCAGTCATCATCATCTTGTATAAGAAGAAAGGAATTAAATTAGACTGCTCAAACTACTGGGGTGTTACTCTGCTCTCCATTGCTGGAAAAATCCTAGCAAGAATACTTTTGAACAGACTAATACCTGCTAGAGCAGAAGAACTTCTTCCTGGAAGCCAATGTGATTTCAGAGCCAACAGGGGTACCACAGACATGGGATTTGTTCTCAAACAACTGCAAGAGAAGTGCAGGGAACAGAACAAAGGTCTCTATGTAACCTTTGTTGATCTCACCAAGGCTTTCGATACTGTGAGCAGAAAAGGTCTGTGGCAGATTTTGGAACGTTTAGGTTGTCCCCTCAAGTTCCTTAAAATGATCATCTCACTCCATGAGGATCAGCACGGCCAAGTCAGATACGGTGATGCACTTTATGAGCCCTTTCTAATCTCCAATGGTGTGAAACAAGGCTGCGTTCTTGCACCAACCCTATTCACAATCTTTTTCAGCAGGATGCTTCAAAGGGCCACGGCAGACCTCGATGAAGAAGGTGGGATCTACATCCGATATCGTACCCATGGAAGCCTATTCAACCTAAGGCGACTGAAGGCCCACACCAAGACCTTAAACCATCTTGTCCAGGAGCTGCTTTACGCTGACGACGACGCCCTCGTCGCTCACACAGAAGCAGCTCTGCAGCGTTTAACATCCTGCTTTGCTGAGGCTGCTGAGCTCTTTGGGCTGGAAGTCAGCTTGAAGAAGACAGAAGTTTTCTATCAGACTGAGGAGGGGGCCTTTGCCCACGTGGATGATGACTGGAAATACGACACCCATGGAGACCTTTCCCAATGCGCAGATGTTACCGCATGGGAAGAAGACGTGACACTGCAAGAGCTCTACCCATGGGAAGAAGAAGTGAGAGTCCAACGATGTTCCCAACGGGGAGCCAGAAGACACCGAGAGCTCTACGAATTTGAAGAAGAGGTGAGAGTCCGAGAACTTTCCCAATGGCGGGATGGGAGACACCCAGAGCTGTACCAACGGGAAGAAACCGTGAGACGCCAGGAGCTGTACGAATGGGAAGAAGATGGTGTGAGATCCCACGAGCTGACCCGATGGGAAGAACGTGTGACAGTGCAAGAGGTGTCCCAAAGGGAAGAAGAAGAGACATATCAAGAGCTGTCCCAATGGGGAGATTTGAGAGGCCAAGAACTTTCCCAATGGGGAGATGTGACAGTCCGAGAGCTGTCCCAGCGGGAAGGTGAGAGATCCCATGACCTGCCTGAGTGGGAAGAAGATGTGCAAGGGCATGGACTGTACCAATGGAAAGACAAGAGAGCCCCAGAGCTCTCCCAAGTGGGAGACAAGACAGACAAGGAGCAATCTCAGGAAGAAGACTCCAGTGCCCAAGAGCTGCCCCAAAGGGAAGATGGGAGTGAGAAAAAGCTGTCCCAGTGGGGAGATGATGTTGGTTACAGCACCTGGGACAAACCCTGGCACCCGGTGAACGCTGGGGACCCCCAGACTGTTCCCCAGGAGGGGCCCAGCTCTGCCAGCAGCGTGGGCACAGAGGTGGCAGCAGAGGCAGCCCGTGACCTGCCCAGTCCAGCTCCTGCCCCGGTGAGTGCCACGGACGCCGAGCCGGCAGCTGCTGCCCCGGCCGGAGCTGCTGAGGAGGAGGAGCCCCAGGGGCCTCTGGCTCCTGAGGAAGAAGAGGCAGAAGGTTCTGCAGCCTTCGGAGAGCAGGTGCCATGGGCAGGGACACAGAGCCTGGTCCCTGCCCCACACAGCCCCTCAGAGGGCAGCGAGGCCCTGCTGGACACAAAGCAGTCCATCACATGTGGGATCGTGAAGAAGGCTGAGCTTGTGATCCAGGGATCCAGCCAGGAGCCGGAGGAAGAGAGAGACCTGGAACAAACCATGGATACAGACATGGTCCCAACACTTACAGCAGAAAGGACAGAGAGTCCAGACCCTGCCCCGCAGAGCCCCCCAGACAGCACCCAGGATCTGCTGGACATGGCCTTTTACCTCTTCAGGGAGATCATGAGGAAGGCCGAGCGTGTGCTCAGCTGCTGGCCGGAGGAACAGAGGGTCCCAGAAAGAAGCACAGCTACAGAAATGATACCAACAATTCCAGCAGAAAGGACAGAGAGCCCGGTCCCTGCCCCACACAGCCCCTCCGAGGGCAGCAAGGCCCTGCTGGACACAGACCAGTCCATCACCCATGAGATCCTGAGCGAGCCTGAGCTTGAGATCCAGGGATCTCACCAGGAGCCGGAGGAACAGAGAAACCTGGAACAAACCATGGATACAGACACGGTAACAACAGTTCCAGCAGAAAGGACAGAGAGCCCGGTCCCTGCCCCACAAAGCCCCTGCTCCCCCAGCAGCCCCTCACCTTCCCAGGTGAAAGCCCAGGCCCTGAACGAGCAGGAGGAGGGAGCAGGAGGGGACTCAGTCCTGGCAGTGCAAGACACTGACGAGGGGCCCTTCCCTGGGGAGGGCATAGACTGGAAATACTACGTTGACCAAGACATTTCCCAGTGGGAAGATGAGGGAGACCAAGAGTTGTCCCAAGAAGACATCAGCACATACCAAGAAATGTCCCAGTGGGAAGAGTGCATTGAGCAGGAGCTGTCCCCGGGAGAAGTCAAGAGCTCCCAGGAATTGTCTGAGTGGGAAGAATACGGCGAGGAAGAGGAGCCCCAAGGAGAAGTGAAGAGCTACCAAGAGGTGTCCGACTGGGAAGAAAACCTCGAGCAAGAGGAGTCCCAAGGAGAAGAGAGTAGCAGCCAAGTGTCCAACTGGGAAGAATACAGCGAGGAAGAGCTGTCCCATGGAGGAGTGAAGAGCTACCAAGAAGTGTCCGACTGGGAGGACTCCAGTGAGGAAGAGCAGTCCCAAGGGGAAGGCAGTAGCTACCAAAAACTGCCCGACCAGGAGGAATACAGGGAGGAAGAGCAGTCCCAAGAAGTCAAGAGGCACAAAGAACTGTCCGACTGGGAGGACTCCAGCGAGGAAGAGCAATGCCACGGAAAAGGCAGTAGCTCCCCAGAAGTGACCGACTTGGAAGAATGCAGCATGAAAGTGCAGCCCCAAAGAAAATTCAGTAACTACCAAGAACTCCTGTCCGACTGGGAGGACTCCATTGCCCAAGAGCTGTGCCAGGATGAAGACTCCTTGGGCCAGGACTTTTCCGCCTGGGAAGACTACACACCCTCCTGGCTGTCCCGATGGGAAGATGGCAGCGACAGAGAGCTGGCACTGGTGGACTGGGAACACAGGAGCGTCCCCAGCTTGGGGGTGAAGGCCTTGCTCCCGGAGGAGGATGAGTGGGAGGAACTGAGCGTGCTGGAGCTGTCCCAAGGCCAAGGCCCAGAAGACAGGCTGGGAATTCTTGCAGCAGAGGGGCTCCCAGTGCCCGTCCCTCGCCAGGCATGGGCTGAGCGCCGGGCACCTGCCCCGTGCACACAAGTGCCGCTCTGCACCTCACCTCCCCAGCTGGAAGCCCTGTCCCCCGCAGGGACTGAAGCTTCTCCTGCCTTCGGAGAGCAGGTGCCATGGGCAGGGACACAGAGCCAGGTCCCTGCCCCACGCAGCCCCTGCTGCCCCCCCAGCCCCTCGCCTCCCCAGCTGGAGGCCCAGGCCCTCAGCAGCCAGCTGGCTCAACCCACCAAACGTCTCTCCCGCTTCAGGCGGGCGCTCGGGGCTCTGCGCAGGCTGTTCTGCTCCTGCACGGCGGGACAGCCCCAGGATTAGGCCCCGCTCCAGCGCCAGGCCGGGCCTGGACACCTCTTCACTGACACCACCACCAACGTGCAACATTTATTTCTATACCTGACTACTCCTGCAGGGAATGAGCAAAGACAGGACCTCTTGCTCCCAGAAACTCCCTGCAGGATAACAACATACACGATTATTGCCAAACAAACAAAAGATAGCTTAAATCAATTAACTACTTTAATTTAATAATTAGGCTAGTTAAGCAACTAAGTAATTTAATTAATAAGTACTATAATATGTAGTTATAATATTTAGACTGTTTCAGATTTACTTTGAAGATAGAGTTACATAAGATAGATAGAGTTACATAGGATAGATATACTATATTTACATATTATAATATTTACTATATTTATAGGGCACATAGATAGATGCTTGCAGTTAGATTATAGGAATAAGACACAAGATATAAGATTAGGAAGATTGCCTGTAGTTTCCCTTTAAGTACCCTTTACCTCTACCTACCTCTTTAACTCACATTTATTGTTAAATAAAATATGTATTATATAAAATCCTGCTGTTGTTGGCCATTGGTCTCATTTACACCTGAATTCGGGCTGGGGCACCTCTCCCTAATCAGATCAGAACACACGGGCAGGGACACCTTCCCCCACACCAGCTGGCTCCAACCCCGTCCAACCCGGCCTTGGACACTTCCCGCCATGGGGCAGCCACAGCTTCTCTGGGCAACCTGAGCCAGGGCCTCACCTCCCTCCCAGGGAACAATTTCTCCCCAAAAGTCTCATCTCCCAGAGGGTCTGGGGTGCCATTGCCAAGTGCAGCTCCAGACATTGCAGCCCCTCCATTCCATCCAGTGCTCACAACAGTGTCCTGCACACTCGCACGCTGCCCCCACACTCACACGCTGCACAGGGCACCGGGGGGCTACAGCGGTGGTTTCTGTCAGAAGGTACTGGAAGCTTCCCCCATGTCCAACAGGGCCAGTGCCAGCCGGGTCCA
>NW_020922585.1:0-14471 GCF_003984885.1 Neopelma chrysocephalum
CAGATAAACCCAACTAACTCTCTGTATTTACACACAATCAAACATAAACTGTGTCTTCAACCCACTGTAACCTGTTTCTGGCATGGTACAGGTTTGCTGCTTGACATTAGTTGTACCCAAAACAGCAGCAGTGAATTAGCTTAGAACAAAAATATAATAATAATAAATAATATAATGGCCCATCTTCGCGAACGAAGATTTGGGGAAAGGTCTTTTTACCTTTCCAGCCTGCGCAATGGATTTTTTTAGGTGAGACACAGCCTGCGCTGAACTGAGCCCACCCTTTAATCCTAAGGTTCATCTGCCGGGGCCAAGCAAGCTTGGACAATGGCAGTGAGGTCCTCAGGACATAGGTTTGTTTAGAGTGTCCTTCTCATAGATGGATGGCCACACAGGGCTAACGACCTCCATCAGGCCAGGAGACCGGGGACTCGAACCCGTGGTCGCAGCAGTGAAAGTCCTGCACGCTAACCACTAGGCCACCAGGGGTCTCAGAACAAAAATATAGTCACTCCATAGCACAGAACACAAAAGGGACACAGGATAGGAAAATAAAAAAAAAAAAAAAAAGAAAAAAGAGAAACATTTTGTGAAGTAAGAATGATCACTGTCATCTCAGTAGTTCACAGGTATTTATCTGGTGCTACTTGAAAAAGAACATGGAAGCAGTAGGATTCAAATGCATTCAAAACAGACCTGACATAGGCCTCAAGAGTAGAAAAATAATTTCTTTTTTTTGTTTATTTTATTCTCCTGTCCTCTAGGAACTGTCTCTGATTTGCAAGGGGTGAGAAAGTGAAAGAAAGGAAAATGGTTACAGCGTCTGAAAGCATTTAAATGCCTTTACAGTTTTTGTCTGTAACAAATCTGATTTTCATGATCCAACCTTCATTTGGCACTAAAAGACCCCCACAAAAGCAAACCAAAAAAACACTCTCCCCCAAACAAGCCTCTCAGCAACTCTCCTTTTCATTCAGTGTCTCGGATACAGAATTTTCAGTGCTGACTACTGAGGAATAACACAAGATCAACTCCTTCAGAAGGGCCACGGCTTGGAAGATTTTGCTTCCTGCCCAGCCCTAGGGAACAGGCACAGCATCTCCCTTCCTTCTTCTCAGGATGACAGGATATCCTCGGGATGAGCCCAGTGTTGGAAGAGTTAAACATTAACCTGGCTGTGCCCTGGGCACTCTCAGCTGGCTAAATGAAAAGTTCTGGGATGCAGGGAGAAATCCTGAATTGCAGCTCTTGGATTAAGCACAACCTTCTTTAGAAGCTGAAGCTCCAGCCCCTGAGTGGAGGCTCCTTCCCACCACCCCCTCCCACTGACAGTCCCCCTGAGCAATAAAATATCAACTCAAACATAGAAGGACAGTGGCATTCATCCTCCACAAAGACAGGACCAAATCCTGCACCCAATTTGATGACAGAAAAAAAATTCAAAAGTAAATAAAGAGTACACAGAAAATTGCTTGATCCTTTGTAACATTTCCAATATATGGAGAACTACACAAACTGCCAGTAGCAGAGTGCTCAGAGTACATAAAGGAGTGTGATTTCACCATTTTGTTAAATGTTGTTTTTACTAGATTTTTGTGTCTTGTATTTCTTTAAAAATGTTCATATCTGAGATTGAAAAAAGTGTTTCTTTCAAAAACAGCTCTAGAAACCAACCCAGAAATAGGGGGAGAGGGGTGAAAGAGCAGCAATAACATGTACAAGAATGGTCTGAATAAAGCAAGTCACCTCCTGCCCACCCATCCTGGCACCTGATGGGAAGGAATTTTGGAAATGCTTAGGAACAAGCTAGCACTACATTTTAGATATGACTTTTTCATCTCTACATCTACAGGACTTTAAACTGTTTCATGTCTAACTGGCTTGGAGGGGGGAGCACACACACAACTGGCTTATAATTTTTTAATTATTTTTACTTTTTTAATTTTTATTTCCATTTTGTTTGTTTGTTTGTCTGGGGTTTTATTTCTGAGGACATTCAAAACAAGAGACAGCAACTCCACATCATCTTCTCATTCTACCTTGCCAAAGCCATCAATCTCTGATCACACCCATTAGAATCTCACTGGAGCCAACACAACATTTGGGACAGCTTGACCAGTTTAAGGACAGAGTGTGTGATGGAGCAAAGCTAAATGGACACATCTGGGATACTTCTGACACTCCTCAGCAGGGCTAATATTGATTTGTTTTCTTTGGCTAGGTAAGTGCTGCCCAAACACATTACCTAGGGTATGTAGTTCCAATCCAAATGATGAAAAGGAGATGTGCAGGGTTTTTTCCACTTACAGCAACATGAACAGACACAGAGGAGGAAGAGACGTACACACTAAGCTACAGAGTAATAACCTCAAAAACCTCAAATCACTTGATCCTAAAGTTTGGTTTCAGAACAAAACTCTTGAAGAGAATCTTACGCCCTCCCATATAAAGACAGCAGCTCAAAGCTGCAAAGAATTTTACTCAGGGAAAGGGAATATAATTTTCAGTGTATGATAAAAGGATATATTTGGACTATTCTCACATGCACAGGGGTAGCTAATTATATTTCAGCGGGTTATCATATAAATAAATGTGCACAATTCTGTACAAGGACACTATAAATGGCTCGATTAGACCGAGAACAAGGAACTTCTATTCCATACACCCTGATATACTAACTTACCACAGCATGTGGCCATCCTTCTCCAATTTCAGATTTAAGGTTCTGTGTTAGTGTCACAAAAAGTAAGAATTTTTTGTTTTGTTTTGCCTCATAAATTATTTTGATCTAAATCCGTAGATTTCATCAAGATTTCATACAAATTCAGAATGGTGACCCAGGGTAAAAATCAGACATTCAGCGGTACAGAAAAACAGCATGTGCATATCTTACACTGTTAATAGATATTTCTCCTAGCAAGGACAGGAAGCTGAAGTGAAAAAATTAATTTTATTTCAATTTTAAAAGAATTGGGAAAGCATGCTCTGATTAAAAAGCTACACTACTTAAAACAGGAAAATCATTGGAAACTAGACAAGATTCCCTTTAATGCAAACCTGCTATATAAAGGAATAGCAAAGAGAAAAGACCTTCTTTGTTTGAAATAAGAATTAGTTGAAAAAATATTACAAGCGTTACGTAAACAAACCCCAGAGATTAGAGCTTCTGTAACACAGCAAATACATAAATTGTTTCAGAAGACACACATGTCAAAAGGCAGCAATCTACCATTCTAGAAAAGTTACACTCCAAAGTACTACTGAAAAGGCAATACCAAGTCATTTCAAATATAATTAAGGAATACTATCTCAAATAGCAGGATACAATTCAGTTTCATATTTTTCTTTAATGTTTCACAGGATTTTTACTTCTCGACAAACAAACCATAATAAAATCAAAAAACCAAAATCCCCACAACTACAGGACTTTTGGAGAGGACTAAGGACCATTAAAATTGAATGTGTATTTTATATTTTTGCCTGAGGACATCCTGATGCATATTAACAACCATATGTAGGAGTCGTCCCTCTCTAAAGGGAGACTTGTTCAGCCAAGAACACATGTAGCTGAAAAAACAGTTCTCCATTTGACAGGCCAAACTTACAGGAATATGAATAAATATTATTATTTTCATTTACTTAGAATGAGAAAATCTTTTAAAAAAATACAGCATCTTTTAAAAGCAAAACTGTGAGTTCAGTACAAAAACTGCTAGATTACATGGAGAATCTGGTGTAAAATCAGGTGCAAACACTCTACATTGCTGGCCAGCTCTCTTCTCAGGGATTAAAAAAACCCCACAAAATAAAAACACATAAAAGCAGCTGGATTTTGACAAGCAACTGCATAGAGGGAAGTTATACAGCTCTGCATATATATACTATTGTGTACGTGTCTGTGTGCACACACACAACAATAGAGGACACTGATGAATAGCACCATGGATTTGAAACTAATTGCAAAAGTAGGGTTGGCTGATGAGGTGGGCCTTATCTTTTCTCAGCAGTGCAAGTACAAGTATTTTTCTGCTGGCTCAATAGTTTTAAATGCCCAAAGTGCTATTAACTAAGTTGAAATCTGATTAAAATATGAACTTCAAAATATTCACAACAGCTAATGCAGCTACACACACATAAAAAAAAAAACTAAAGAAATTCTTATCTCTTTTCTTATCATTAAGCATGTCTTTTGAAAAACAATAATTAAATAAATTGTTCCCCACAGATTTTCCCAGTTGTTTTGCTTCCCATCAGCATCTTTGAAAACAGTTTGTTAAGACAATAGTTATTCTTTAGTAAGGAACTAAGGGGATGATGCCCTTCTACCTGCCTCAGTCTAGAAAGGAATTTGTGGGAAATGTTAAAGTTTAAGGACTATTAGAAAAGGACAGCGTGCCTTAGGAAAAAACAGGGGGAAAAAGTATGGAAAAAATGATCAGCCATTCCAGAGAATTCACGGATATCCACAAGGGCTTTGCTAATTACATGGGTTAATTATCGCTGAAACGCACCAGGGTCGGTCAATAAAGGAGCACAACCACAAACACATTAAAATGAGCACCCAGCACTAACAGAGGGCCAAGCCCCAGCAAAGGAAGAGCTGCCAGAGGGGCATTTCAGCACAAACCCTTTATACTTTCTGCAGGATTTACAAACTTGCCAGCAGTCTGTCAGAACTAAAAGAGCAAAGCCCTACGAGCGGACACAGGGAAGGAAGAAGGGACCAGGGTCTGCCTGTGCCCAAGGGGAGAGCCCTGGGAGAGCCCAGGCAGGGTCTGGGTGCTCACCCACCCTTGGGGGCTGCTGCACCACCCAGAGCCGTGTGCCACCGTACACACCGGCTACACGGACAGAGCCCAGAGCTTATGGCTGGAATATCAACTTGGGCTTTATTTCTTAGGAACAACTATAAACAGCTGTCTAATAAGACAAATGCACGAGGTTAAAGACCTTCAAAGCTCGGAGAAACCGTGGAGCGGAATCGCGTCTGCTTCCCGCTCCACAAAGAGAAGCGTCCTTCAGTCCACCCCTTTCCTCCCCTTACAAATGAAAGACACTTCTAAAAAAGTCCTCAACAATTAGAAGTTCTGCCAAAATATTTTAAAGAGTGAAACTGGCACAAACTCTTTGAAGTTTAGCACAGAATCCCCCTGCACACACACAAACACACAGGCATGGGAATCTACAGACACACTCCTGTTCATCCCTGCACAGACATAACCCAGACAGACTCACAGGGTAACTCCACACACCATTCCCACACCACAACATGAGAACGGTTAGAAAAACATCAAATATGAACACCAACCATCACTGCACTGAAGCATTCACAGGATGTGACACCTGTGTCCATGTTTAAATGTTACAGCCATTCTACACAACCTTTATTTCTTGTCAGCTGAGTATTCTATCAGTTGCATTCTAAGATGAAACTCTACGCACATGAACAGTTGAATCAGTTCCACATTTAAACGCTGCTGCACATTTTTAAATGGAGAAAGTAGGGAAACTGCTAAATGTCCAAATGAATGAAACACAGTGAGCCACAAAGTGGCCGACCCCTCGCACTTGGCACGGACGCGCTCCGGGCGCGGCAGCGGCGGGCGGGGACCAAAAGCTCACCCGTGCCTGATCAAGGGCTCAAAGCCCCGCCCTCAGCTCATGAATATGCATCAGGGCGGGACATTTGCATCCCCTGGGACGGCCCATTGGTGGGGCAGCAGCCAATCAGGCGCCAGGGGCGTGGGGGGAGCAGGCAGAGGGTGGGGGTGGGGCAGCGGCCTTGGAACAAAGCCTTGGAAATCTTTTATCCATGCACGGGATGACTGGAACCATCACTTACATCAGGGTTATCTCTACATGCTGTCTTTATGTTGTCTGACATCTAATGCATGGTTTTTAAAACGATAGATTAAAGGGGTTGCGCTTTTTAAAGGTGCAAGGAACACTCAATTCAACCCTCACAGTTGAATAAATAACACTACAATAAATACCCACATCAGAAAGGCATCTATTTTAAGTCCAGAAAAGGGACTTTCCACATGGGTGTCCTGTCATCCAGAACTATTAGGGAAGAATTCAATAGAATAAAGAAGTCTATAAGTGTTCTCTCCAAGATCAAGGTGAGATTCTCTCTCTTCTAACATTTCACTGACCTAGAAAGCAAGAATTTGGCACAGAATTAATACTGGAGAAAAATGAGACCAGTGAAACATCCTGAGCTCAGGACAACCTGACTGTGCTGGGGAATCAGAGCTTTCAGCATGGGAAATGAACTGCTCTGAAAGAGTGGGAAGAAACCAGGAACAAAGGCTGAGTTCAAATGCTCAAGAGTAAACAACTCCTTCCTCCCCAAAAGGTCTGAGCTACCCTTAACTCATCTCTAGACATCCATGGAAATCAAACAGCCTGACCTTGAACCCAAGGGAAACAAAGACAAATTCCACGGCTTTAGCTGGAGCAGGGTTGGGGGGGATGTGTTACTCCTCTATGACATCACATGCTCCTCGTGACATCACATCCTTCCTGTGACATCACACATCCCCAATGATTTCACATCCATCATATGACATCACATCTCTCCTGTGATACCATATCATCACTGTGACGTCATGTCCTCCCCGTGACATCACAGCTCTCCTGTGACATCACAGCTCTCCTGTGACATCACATCCTTCTTGTGACATCACACCTCTCATATGACATCACAGCTCCCCTCTGACATCACATCTCCCCTATGACATCACATCCTTCCTGTGACATCACATCTCTACTGTGATATAATAGCATTCCTGTGACATCCCATGCTCGCCTGTGACATCACATCCTCACTGTGACATCACAACTCCTCTATGACGTCTCATCATCATATGACATCACATCTCTCCTGTGACGTCACAACCATCATATGATGTCACTTCTCCCTTGTGACATCACGTCCTCCCCTGTGACATGACATCCTTCCTGTGATATCACAACTCCCTTCTGCCGTCACATCCATCACGACATCACATCTCTCCTGTGATATCATATCATCCCTCTGACATCACACCTGCCCCATGATATCACATTCCCCTGACATCACAGCTTCCCTATGACATCACATCCTTCATGTGACATCACATCTCTCCTATGATGTCACATCCATCTTATGACATCAAAACTTTTTTGTGATACCATATCATCCCTGTGGCATAATGTACTCCCCTGTGACATCACAGCTCTGTGGCATCACATCTCCTTTATGACATCACATCCTTCCTGTGACATCACATCTCTGCTATGATGTCACATCCATCATATGACATCACACCTCTCCAGTGATCTCATATCATCACTGTGCTGTCAAGTCCTCCCCATGACATCACAGTTCACCTATGACATCACACCTTCACTGTGACATCACATTTCTCCTATGATGTCACAACCATCATATGACATCCCACCTCTCCTGTGATATCCCATCATCCCTGTGATGTCATGTCCTCCCCTCTGATATAACATCCTCCCTGTGACATCACACCTCTCCGTGACATCACATCCTGGTTGTGACATCGTATCTCCCTTGTGATATCACATTCTTGTTGGGACATCAAGGCTCCTCTATGATGTCACATCCATCCTATGACATCACATCTCCCCTGTGACATCACATCCACTGACATCCAGATCAATCACAATGTTGTGTGTGTGTGTGAGACAGGTAGAACCACAAATGCCTGCACAGCCCAGAGCAGTCAGTGTGGTGCTGGGCTTGCTGCTGCAGAGACCCCCAGGGAACAAACCCAGGCAGTAGTTTGGGGGGTGTGGGGGGTTTCCCTAAGGAGGACACTTACCTTATTATTGCTTATTATTTGTAATATCTTATAGATCTATCATACAACACCTAAGGATGGATTCTATAGAATATGTGCCATAGATATTTGTGTTGGGTCTGGCTGAGCTGCAGTTCAGTTCCCCACAGCAGCCCTCCCAGTGCTGGGCTTGGCATTGGCAGCTGGAAGGGTGTTGAGAACACACCCGTGTTTTGGCCACTTCGCTGAGCAGAGCACCAACACTGGGACATTCCTTCCTTAGCTGAGGGCAAGACCCTGGGAGGGGACCCAAGTAGGCCAGCTGAGCCCAACTGACCCAAGGGACATTGCAGACCATGGGAGGTCAGCTCAGCTCTAAAAGCTGAGGCACGGAGCAGGAGGGGGGCATTCATTGTCTAATGGCTGCCTGCTGAGGAACCCTCCCGCGGACCCAAGCCCTGCTCCTCGGGAGTGGCCGACCATGGCTGCTCATGGGAAGCAGAGAACAAACCCTGCTGTCTTTGGCTTTAAATAAACTGTCTTATCTCATTCTACAAGTTGTTTTTTTTTTTTTTGACCTTACTCTCTCCCCTGTCCTGCTGGGAAGGGGAGTGATAGAGCGGCTGGGTGGGCAACTGGTGTCCAGCCAAGGTCAACCCACCACACACCTGAACACTTCCAGAGACTCCACCACTTCCCTGGGCTACTTGTTCCAATGCCTGAACACTCTCTCAGTGGAAAAAGGGTTCTTTAATATCCAATATGAACCTTGCCCAATGCAATTTAAGGCCATTCCCTCACAACCTTTCACTATAGCCTTGGCAGAAGAGATCAACCCCCACCCCACTAAAAACCTCCTTTCAGGTCATTGTAGAGAGCAATGAGGTCCCCCCTGAGCCTCCCCTTCTCCAGACTCAACAAGCCCAGTTCCCTCAGCCGTCCCTCAGCAGACATGTTTTCCAGAGCCTTCCCCAGCTCCGTTCCCTTCTCTGGACACGCTCCAGCCCCTCAAGGGCCTTTTTGCACTGAGGGCCCAGAACTGGACACAGCACTCGAGGTGGGGCCTCAGCAGTGCCCAGCACAGAGGGGCAATCAGTTCTCTGCTCCTGCTGGCCACACTCTTCTCCACAAAGGCCACGATGCCCTTGGCCTTCTTGCCCCCCTGGGCACACTCTGCCTCATATCCAGCCCCTGTCAAGCAGCACCCCCAAGTCCCTTCCTGCTGAGCAGCTCTCCAGCCCCTCTGCCCCCAGCCTGGAGCGTTCCAGGGGGTTGTTGGGACCCAAGGTCAGGCCCTGACACTTGGCCTTATTGATCCAGCCTGTCCAGATCCCAGAGCTGGAGGCAGCTCTGCAGGTGGGGCAGCATTACAACCATGGATGTTCCAGCAAGGACATGGTGGAACCTCATGGAACCAAGGACCATTGTGACACTGCAGGGCCTTCTGGAGCCAAAGGAGCCCTGGGACACTGGGCAATCTCATGGAATCAAGGCAGCACTGGAACCCTGGGAAAACTCCTGGAATTCAGGGCCCATTGTGACACTGCAGTTCCCCATGGAAAAAAAGGAACCCTGGGACGCTGCGGAAACTCATGGAACCAAGGGACCATTGTGACACTGAGGAGGCTGATGGAATCCATGGAGTCCATTGGGACAACCCAGGGCCTCATGAAATCAAAGGAATTCTGGGACACTGTCGAGCCTCCAGGAACCAAGGGTTCCTGCTGACATGTGTGTCCTCCTGGGACCAAGGGAGCCCTGAGATATTTCTGAACCTCCCAGAATCCAAGGGCCATTGTGACCCTGCAGAACCTCCTGCATTCAAGTGGTCCTTGTGAAACTGCAGGCTCTCCTGGAACCCAAGGATTCCTGGAACACTGCAGAGCTCACGGAACCAAGGGGCCACTGTCCCACTGCAGCTCCTTCTGAAGCACAAGGGACCCTGGGACAATGGGAAATCTCTGAGAATCCAAAGGGCATTTGGGGACTGCAGGGCCTCATGGAACTAAAGGAACCTTTTGAGACTGTGAAAACTCATTGAATCCAGGGTCCACTGTGACATGTGGGGCCTCTTTGAACCAAAGGAACCCTGAGAATTTTTGGTGGGAACAAGTTAAAGGCAGCAGCAGCTGCTCTCAGTTAATCAGGATCAACAAGGAGTGTTTTGGCCTTGACTGGTGTTTTCCATCCAGAGAGTGCTGTTTGCCAAAGTGGAAACCACTTGGAACGCTCTGCATGGGAGCCTGTGTTTTTCTCTGGTGGCTGAACACAGCCAGCACATGAGGGGAGGGGAATGTGTGGGATCAGGGCACTGCTTTGGGGCCATGCTGGGAATTCCAGTGGACTAAAAGACAAACCCCAGGCGCTGTTTCCAAAGGAACCCCAATGAAAGGGGGACACTGGAAAGATGGGCGGACAAGTCCCACAATGGAACTCTGTGTGTGCAGCCTCATTTTCTCCTTCAGCATCCACAGGAGAGGGGGCAAAATGTGGGGGTTGGGACCCCAAAACTGTTGGGGAGGGAAATGGGGATTGAGGGGACAATGGGAAAGTGGGAGGAACAGGGAGAAGGGTGGAAAAGGGGAGGTGGTCTGGCAAGTCTGATGGTCCCATGGGGGTCTTTGGGGACAGGGAGGCTGGGAAAGTGGGGTGGTCCCCCTGAGCTCCCAACTTCCTGTGGGGTGCTGGGGGCTGCTGGATCCAATCACAGCCTTGGATTATGCCAACACTTTCAGCTGAGAAGAATTACAGAGGTGTGACTGAACCACTTTTGTTCCCCAGCTTTTAACGATGGCAAATCAGATGTATTGATAGAAATGAGTTATTTAGGGATACAAATGATCAGACAAAAGATCTTCATCAGAATTATTTACTGCACAATACAAACACTAAAACTACCAGGAGTACAGGATAAGATAGGACAGTGCTCTACACTAAAGCAATTGTTGAAACAATTCTACTGAAACTGGCACAAAAGCAAGAATTCTTAATTAGAGATGGATGGAACTCCCCCAGACCAACGCTCATGGGGAGATCTCTGCTCTCAACCTCCAGGACTGACCTAGGGGGGTCCCCAGCCAAGGCAGGAATCTCCACACATTCCCCAGGAAGGGTTCTGTTGGAAGGACTTGCCCCTGGGAAAGGGGACTGGCCCTTTCTGGTCGAAAGGGATGGACTGACAGTCACTGGACTCCAGGGGTTGCCTCACCATCAAGGGGTTCATTTGGAGTGGAAGCAGCAGCCGAAGCTCTTCCCGCAGTCGGGGCACTGGTAGGGCTTCAGTTACTGGTGGGTCTGTTGGTGTTGGGTCAAGTTAGAGCTCTTGGTGAAGCTCTTCCCACACTCCCCACACTTGTAGGGTCATTCCCCAGTGTGGATGCGCTGGTGTCTGTAGAGGTGGGAGCTGTTCCTGAAGCTCTTCCCACATTCCCCACACTTGTAGGGATGTTCATAAGTGTGGATGCGCTGGTGTCTGTAGAGGTGGGAGCTTTTCCTGAAGCTCTTCCTACATTCCCCACACTTGTAGGGCCGTTCCCTTGTTTCCCTATTGCAGTTCTGCTGGTGCTTGCGGAGATTGCTGCTGTACCTGAAGCTCTTCCCACACTGTCTACACATGTAGGGCCGTTCCCCAGTGTGGATGCGATGGTGCATGCGAAGGTAAGAGCTGTCCCTGAAGCTTTTCCCACATTCCCTACACGTGTAGGGACGTTCCCCAGTGTGGATGTGCTGGTGGATGAGGAGTTTGGTGCTCTTCCTGAAGCTCTTCCCACATTCCAAGCACCTGAAGGGTTTCTCCCTGCTGGGAGGCTGCTCAGGGACCACCAGCTCAGAGCTCCCCCTCAAGCTCCGGCCGCCTTCCCGGCACAGGCTGGGTCTTTCCTCCTCAGAGCACCCTGGGCTGGCTTTGGAGCCCCTCCTGCGGGGGGATCTCTGGCCCTTTTCCTCCCCGCTGCCTTCCTGCGCCGTGGAGCCCTTCAAAACGGCCTCTCCCACCAGCTTCTCACAGGGGGATTTGTCCTCTGGTCTCTCCGTCCTCAGCTCGGGGCCTGGGGCAGGAAGCAAGAAGGACAGGGAGGGGATTTGCCTCCGGCCCACAGGGAAGGCCAAGGACATCCCCCCAACTCCGGCCCCGGCAGGACGGCGGCGGCAGCGGGGTTGTCCTGCAGCCGGGGGCCATGCTGGGCTGCCAGAGCCAGCACAACACCAAAACAAAGGGCCACTGACTTCCTCCTCACCTGCCTGGGGGGCCCAAGGCATCTTCCTCTTCCTCGCAGCCTCCACCTCCATCTGTCCAAGCTTTGGGAAGGACAAATCCTGATGGGGAGAGAAAACAAGGGCTGAGCACGTTGGCTTGGGGGTTCTTCCTGCCCAAGTCCATCTCTAGAACTCATCGGGCATCCTGTGTCCATAAAAACCTCCAAAACACCAAGACTCAGCCCAGAAAAAACCCAAACCACCAAGATTCAGGCAAAAAATACCCCTCAGAAATAGCGAGATGAACCTCCGCCCCTCAAAAGGCAAAAAGTTGAGATTTAGCCAAAAAATACTCCCAAATATGAAGATTCAGCATTAAAAAATCTCTCCCAGAAGTTCCCCATCTCTGGTCTCTCCGCTCTGGGGTTCGGAGGGTTTCCCCTGTCTGGGATGATGTGGGTCCCACTTAGGGATGCTGGGAGTGTTGGGGGTCCCAAAAGTTCCTTCTCCTCTTACTCTTGCCTTCGAGCTGCTGCATTCTCAGACATTCCACATCTCCGTGTTCTCTACTTTCTTGTCCTGGGGATCCCAGGGGTCCCCAATGTCCAGGTTTCCCCTGCTTGGGAAGGGGAAACTCGTCCCAAATATCCAGGGGGGACTGCGGGGGGTCAGGACATACTCGGGCTGCCAGCACAGATTTCCCTGCAAAGGCTGCAGGGAGTCAAGCTCTGGAGAGGAGATTGCGCCCCAGGGATGGGATTGCAGAGGCTCCCTCAGGTCCCCAGCATCAATCAGCAACCAGGAATACACACAAAAGGCCCTCCCAAAGATTTCTGGGGGAGTGTCCTGTAGGGAGGGGACAGTGTCACCCCACCAGGGCAGGGCTGGCAAGTGGGAGGCTGCTCCAGGGCTCTGCAAGAGGCCTCGTGCTCTGCTCGGCCCCAGCACTGGCTGCTACCAACACCCCCGGCTGCCCCCAGCCCTGGGCAGCTCTGCTGCCACAGGCTGTGCCCTCACCGTGGCCCTGCAATGGCCCTGCCTGTCCCTCACCCATGGCCCTGCCCGTGGCCCTGTCCCTTGGCTCTCTCTCTGCCAGCTGAGTGTGGGGCACACAGGCTGGGGGTCCCTCCCAAGCCCCCCGGGCAGCCGGCGTTGGCTGGGGGGATGTGAGGGCTGGGCCTGCTCAGCACAGCCCCGGCCTCGTGCCCAGCGCCTCTTTCCTGCCCCACACAAGAGCTTCCCGGCCCCCCCAGGGCTCCCCTGCTGCTGCCTCTGCTCCTGGCCCTGCCTTTGCTGCTCCCTTGGCTGGGGCAGCGGCTGCAGGGGGGGGATGGCAGCAGCTTCAGCTCCACGGCACTTCCTGGGGGGAGCTCAGCCCGGGGGGGACGGGCAGGGACCTGATGGGGATGGACAGGGGCCCAGCAGGGACAGCCAGGGCCTGCAGGGGAAGGCACAGGGACAACCTGGCCCCCCACACTGCCAGGGCTGTCTCTGCTCCTCCTTGCAGGCTCCGTGGCCAGGCACAGTTTGTGTTCCTGGGTGCCACCATCTCAGCACTTGGAGCCGCTCAAATCAGCGCCCGCAGCTCTGCAGCAAAGCCCCAACTCACCTGGCACACAGGGGATGGACACAGCACCTTCTCGGGGATGGGCACTCAGCTTTTTTCTCTTCCCCACCACGAGGCTCTCCTTCCTCAGCAGCACCTCTGCCTTGCACTTATTCTCAGGCTCACCTCAGGGATAGCTCTGGGCTCACCTCTGCGCCACTTCTCAGCCTCACCTCTGGGCCTGGGCTCAAGGACAGGAACCTGCAGCTGAGGGCTGCCTGCTTGCACTGGCCTCTGGGCTTCTTTCTCTTTTTACAACCATTCCAGAACTCAGCCTGCTTTGCTAACATCACACATTTACAGACTAACCTTGGAGATATATAAGGACAGACATCTCTATCACCCTGTGGATAGGGTCCTTCTGCAGAGCCCTCCTGCCTTCCAGCACATCAACACACCCCCAGCTTGGTGTCAGCTGCACATTTGCTGATGAAATGCCTGGTTCTGCAGCAGCTGCAGATGCTCAAGGGGCAGCAGGACCAAGTCAGGGGCCTGGAGGGCTTTGGGGTGCGGGAGGGTCCTGGGGGAGCTGGGGAGGGGCTTTGGGGATTGGGAAGAAAACCAGGACAGACCAGCACAGGCCAGTACCTCCTCTCTGTTCCCTGGATCTCTCCTGGAGCTGGGCCACGTTGTCCTGGGACACCTGAGCCCCCTCCAGTGCCCTCCCAGTACAGCCCAGTGCCCCCAGTACAGCCCACTGTGTTCCTGTCCCAGGGTGCCGGGTGATCCCTCTTGGGGGGAGGGTTGGAAGGGATTTGAGGGGGGGGTTGGGGGAGATTTGGGGCGATCTGGGTGGGGGTTGGATGGGGATTTGGGAGGCTTGGGCAGGCTTTGGGTGAATTTGGGGGAGTTAAAAGGGTCTTAGGGGCATTGGGGGG
>NW_020922585.1:14571-14844 GCF_003984885.1 Neopelma chrysocephalum
GGGTGAGATGGAAGGTGGGGGACATTTAGGGGGGTTAATGGGGCCTAGAGGGGGACAGGAGGGGCTTCCCTACGAGTAGGTGAGTCCTGAGACCCCCCTCGTGTCCCTAAGACCCTCTTGGTGTCCCCAGTTCCCTCCTTGACACTCCCAATTCCACTGTCCCTAAACCCCTCCCTACTGTCCCCACTGCCCCCAAACCCCATCCCTGATGTCCCCAACCTTCCATCTCACCCCAGGAGCCTCCCCTGGACCCTCTGACCAAAAACACCCCCC
>NW_020922586.1:0-3792 GCF_003984885.1 Neopelma chrysocephalum
GGGGGGCCGTGGCCTCCTCTCCCCCAGCCCTGAGGGGATCCTGGCTGAGGGAGCGGCAAAACCGGCTCTGCCACGGCCCCGAGGCGCGGGAGGAATCGGTGACACCCTTTGGAAGGGGTGAAGGTTTGAAGGGGTGCCAGGGGGGGTCACCCTTTGTCCCCTCAGCGGGTCAGGCCGCCATCACCCCACACGGCCCTGAGGGCGAGCTCACCTACAGGGGGAAGGGGGGGTGTCTCAAGCCGCCGCAGGGACACCCTGAGGGTGTGACAGAGAACCCCACACGCGTGTGAGGGCTCGGAGGCGGCGGCAGCAGCGGGAATTCCCCGCTCGGAGCCCGCGGATCCATCGCGGATCCATCGCGGATCCGCCGCTTCCCCCCGTGAGGGGCCGCGGACAAAATGGCGGCGGCTCCTGAGGCGCCTTTCCCGCCCTTTCCCAGGCCACGCCCCCCCCGCGCGGCGATCCGACCAATCGGCGAGCGCCGCGGCGGCCTTTGCCCCGCCCACTCCCGGCCCCCTCAGGGAGCGGCGGCGGCGGGAGGGGAAAAACGGAGCCTTTTCTGAGGGATAAAACCTCGTGTTCTGAGGTAAAAACCGGCGCCTTCCGGGGGGAACGCGCGTTTTCTGAGGGAAAAAACGCTTTTTATAAGGAGAACTATCATTCGCTGGGGCAAACCCCTCTTTTTGGGGGTTAAAACCTCGTTTTTCTGAGGCGAGCCCCTCTCTTCTTCTCAGAGGTCAAAAAATATCCGGTTTTTTGGCGTGAACCCTCGTTTTCCTGACATAAAGCCCCATTTACTGAGGCGACCCCCTGTTTTTGGGGGGTTTAAACCTCATTTTTTGACACAACCCCTCATTTACGGACACAAACCCCTCGTTTCGTGCGATTAAAACCTCATTTCCAGGGGTAAAACTTCACTTTCTGAGGCAAACCCTTCGTTTATGGCGGGTTAAAACCTCATTTTCTGAGGTAAAACCCCCCAGTTTTCTGGGGTAAAGCACCGTTTTATGACGTAAACCCCTCATTTTTCTGAGGCAAACTCTCATTTACTGAGGCAAACCCCTCAATTTTGGGGACAAACGCCTCGTTCCGCAGGGTTAAAACCTCATTTCCTGCAGTAAAAGGTTGTTTTATTGAGACGAACCCCCATCTTCTGAGGAAAAACCCCTCATTTTCTGAGGTAAAACCTTTGCTTTCTGAGGTAACCCCTCAGTTTTTGGGGTGAAAGCCTTGATTTTCTCTGGTAAAAACCTCATTTTCTGAAAAAAAGATCTTTATTTTCTGGGGTAAAACCTAATTTTTCTGAGGCAAACTCCTCGTTTTCTGAGCCAAAGTGATTTTGAGCTGCTTTCCCACCAATTATGGGCTTTTTCCCACTATTTTGAGACCGTTTTTTGGGATTTCACTGAAATTTAGGGACGTTTCCCACCAATTTGGGGCCGTTTCCCTCCCCTTTTTCCCCCCTCCCGCTCCTCATTTTGAGGTTTTTCCCAATTTTTCGGGATCCCTGCTGGGAATTGAAGCTTTTCCCCCCCAGTTTTGGGGCCGTTTCCCCCCGTTTTGGGTGTTTCCCCACAAACACAACTCCAGCTCAGGGGGGTTCAGAGTTTATTGGTTCCCTCAGTGCTTCTTGCTGGCGGCGGCGACCTGGGAATGGGGAGAAGAACAGGGAAAATGGGAAAAAAGGCCCCAAACGGCCCCATCCCGGGAATGGCCCCAGTCCCAGGAATGGCCCCAAAATGGTCCCAATCCTGGGATTGGCCCCAAATCCTGGGAATTGGCCCCAAAAACTCACCTGCCCCGCGATGCGATCCAGGTCCCGCTGCCCCTGCGGAGTCAACTTCCGACCCCTGGGATGGGGAAAACCGGGAATTAAGGGGGAAAATGGGATAGAAATGGGGAAAATGGGATAGAAATGGGGAATTAATGGGCAAAATGGGATAGAAATGGGGAAAATAGGGGGGGAAAATGGGATAAAATTGGGGGAAAATGGGATGGAAATGGGGGCAAAAAGATAAGAACGGGAAAAATGGAAAAATAAAGAGTATGATATTGGGAAAAGGAGAATTTAAAGGGAAAACCAGGAAATGAAGGAGAAAAAAAATGAGAATTAAAGGGGGAAATGGGGATTTAAAGGGAAAATTGGGATTTCAAAAGGGAATATGGGGGTTAAAGGGATGGGGATTTAGAAGGGAATATGGGGATTTAAGGGGAAAATAGGAATTTAAAGGGAATATGGGGATTTAAGAGGAAAATTGGGATTTAAAAGGGAATATGGGAATTTAAAGGGAAAATTGGGATTTAAAAGGGAATATTGGGATTTAAAAGGGAATATTGGAATTTAAAGGGAATATGGGGATTTAAAGGGAAAATGGGAATTTAAAAGGAGAATTTAAGAGGAATAAATGAGAAGGGAGAATCAAAATGGGGGAAAACTGGACCAGGAAAGCAGAAAACGGGGCGAAAACGAGGGAAATGGTCAAAGTGGGGGTGGGGAGGGTGAGGGTCCCAAATCCCGGCGTTTTCCCCCCAAACTGACCCGTCCTGGTCCTTCTCCACCACCTTGAGGGCCTCGAGCGCCTGCAGGACCCGTCGGGCCACGGCCCCGGAGCCGCGGCTGAAGTGGCTGGGCCGGACCCCGCGGCGCTGCCGCCCCCCGTAAACCTTGGCCATGGAGCCAACCCCCGCCCCGCCTCGCAGGTACAGGTGACGGGCCGTGGAGGCTGCGGGAATATCGGGAATGGGGGGAATTAACACCGGGATACAGCGGGAAACACCCCCCAGGGAATGGGAGCCACCCCTGGGAATGACTCCTGAGACCCCCCCAACACCTTGGCCATGGAGCCAACGCCCGCCCCGCCTCGCAGGTACAGGTGACGGGCCGTGGAGGCTGCGGGAATATCGGGAATGGTGGGAATTAGCGCCGGGAATGGTGGGAATTAACACCGGGATACACCTGCTGGGGAATGGGAGCCACCCTTGGGATCGACCCCTGAGATCCCCCAAACCCGGCCATGGAGCCAACCCGGTACCACCCTGCAGGGACGGGGGATGTGGAAGGGTGGGAATACTGGGAATGGTGGGAATTAACGCCGGGAATGGTGGGAATTAACATCGGGATAAACCCCCTTGGGGAATGGGAGCCACCCCCTGGGAATGAGCCCTGAGACCCCCCAACACCTTGGCCATGGAGCCAACCCGGTACCACCCCAAATACAGGGGAGGTGGATGGAGTAGGAATACTGGGAATGGTGGGAATTAACACTGGGAATGGTGGGAATTAACACCGGGATACACCTGCTGGGGAATGGGAGCCACCCCTTGGGAATGACCCCTGAGACCCCCCAATGCCTTGGCCATGGAGCCAACCCCGGTACCCCCCCCCAGGTACAGGTGCCGGGCCGTGGAGGCTGCGGGAATATCGGGAATGGGGGGAATTAGCGCCGGGATACAGTGGGAAACGCACCCTGGGGAATGGGAGCCACCCCTGGGAACGATCCCAACACCTTGGCCATGGAGCCAACCCGGTACCACCCCAAATACAGGGGATGTGGAATGGGTGGGAATGCTGGGAATGGTGGGAATTAACACCGGGAATGGTGGGAATTAACACCGGGAATGGTGGGAATTAACACCGGGATACACCGGGAAACACCCCCTGGGGAATGGGAGCCAACCCTGGGAACGACCCCTGAGACCCCCCAACACCTTGGCCATGGAGCCAACCCGGTACCACCCTGCAGGGACAGGGGATGTGGAAGGAGTGGGAATACTGGGAATGGTGGGAATTAA
>NW_020922586.1:3802-4487 GCF_003984885.1 Neopelma chrysocephalum
ACAGGGGATGTGGAAGGAGTGGGAATACTGGGAATGGTGGGAATTAACACTGGGAATGGTGGGAATTAACACCGGGATACACAGGGAAACACCCCCTGGGGAATGGGAGCCAACCCATGGGCTGTGGGAATGCCGGGATGAGCACTGGGAATACTGGGATCAGCACCAGGAACACCGGGATATCCCCCCAAAACCCCCCCGGGTAACGGGATCATCCCATAGATATAAGTAATGGGCTGTGGGAACACTGGGATCAGCCCTAGTAATACTGGGATATACCCTCCAAACCCCCCCGGGTAACGGGATCATCCCATCGGTACAAGGCTGTGGGAATACCGGGAATACTGGGAATACCAGGATATCCCCCCCAAAACCCCCCCGGGTAACGGGATCATCCCACAGGTATAAGCAATGGGCTGTGGGAACACCAGGATCAGCACTGGAAACACCAGAAATACTGGGATATTCCCCCCAAAACCCCCCCGGGTAACGGGATCATCCCACGGGTACAAGTAATGGGCTGTGGGAACACTGGGAATACTGGGAATAGTGGGATATCCCCGAACCCCCCCCGGGTGTGTTGTTGGGGGTTCTCACCCGCGCGGGTGTAGAACCAGTTCTCGTCATAGGGCGCCAGTTCCTTGTGCTTGGCCAGTTTGACCGTGTCCGCCCAGTCCGGAACCTT
>NW_020922587.1:0-1578 GCF_003984885.1 Neopelma chrysocephalum
GGGCTGTAGCTGAGCTCCACCCGCCGCCTGTCCAAGGAGCTGCAGGTAATGGAAAGCCGGCTCGTGATTCCCGACTCTTAAGGGCTTCAGAGCCGCTCGGGTCCTTCTCTGAGCTCATTGCAAAGAAACGCCCCTGCTCCCGTTCCTGCCGGGCCCGTGTGGCTGCCTGCCTGAAAGTTCCTTTGTTTTTCTTTGCCTTGCTTTCCCCTCCTGCCCCGCTGCTCGGTGCATTTCTTCAGCTGAGGAACAAAGTGAAGCGGGAGCAGAACGCCGGGCTGCAGCACCAGAGGCAGCGTTGGAAGGAGCGCAGCTCGGAGGCGGCGGTGCTGGAGAAGCGCGTCAGGGAGCTGCCAGAGCGCCTGGGGAGGAGAAAGGCAGCTCTGCCCCAGGAGGAGAATGTACCGGTGAGTGCGGGAGATGTCCCAACAACAACGTGGATTTTGTTGCCTGGACAAGTGTGAAGTAAAAACTTGCTTGTGGGGAAGGCAGAGGCTGTTCAGGTGCTGGACCTGTTGTCTTGATCCGTGTGTAGTGGAAGGCGTGGGGCATCAGTGTTAACCTGCTTACTCTTTACAGACAAAAAACCTTTCTCTGGTGTCGTGGGTTGGTTTTCAATAAGGGTTTTTTTTGTTGTTGTGTTGTTTTTTTTTTCTTATTTCTGCCTCAGGTTTATAATTCTTAAAGGTTTTTCAAAAAAGCCCCTCTAACACTGGGGTATCATTTGCTGCTTGTTTTCTCCTCTGTGACTTCTGTTTCAAGCTCTGATGGACAGATCCTGCGGCATAAAACTCTTCCCGTTTTTGTCTTTTTTTTTTCCCCCCCAAGGTTTCTTCAGGTGGGAATTCCCCACTCCAATGGAGTGGCAGCAGTAGGTCCTTCTATCCCGTCCTCTGCTATGCCATGTATTGCTTCCAGACCTGAACTTGGGCTGAAAGCAGCATTCTCAGGTGGGACACGAGCCTTGCCGGGCAGCTGAGGGTCTGCTAAAATCACAAACCCTGCCCAATGTGGGAGCTGGGAACCGTTCACAAGCTAAAGCTCCTGCAGGTGAGAGCTTATGATTAACTAGTTCTTATCCAGACATGTTTTGGTTCCCCTCACAGCTCTGTTTTGGTGTTTTGGGTTCTTTTTTCTGTTTGTTTTTGAAGCAAAGGTTTATTTGCGATGTGGGTCTCACTACTTGCAATTTTTTTTTCCTTTTTTGTGCCAGTGAATCCCTTTGATAAGCGCTGGGGTTCTATGATTCAGTTGTTCTAAATTAGGTTTGCCTTGGAATCCTAAAGCCTGTGCCAGCGCGGGGGGATGAGACAAAGGTGACTGTAAATTGATTTGTTGTGGAGTGTTTTGGGGCCGAGTTAATGCTCTTGGCTTGTTGTGTGTCAATTCCCAGCCTCGGTCAGAGCTTCCCGGGGAGCGTTGCTGCTGCTGCTGCCGGGAGAGAGAAATCCTTTAGGAAGCTGGGCTGGAAACAGGAACTCTGTGAATTGCTCAGCTTTTCCTAGGTAAGGGCAGGTTTTAGGGAAGAAAGGGCCGCACTTGCCAAAGGCGCCGCGGGTCTCTCGGGGGGGGGGGGGGGGG
>NW_020922587.1:1678-2463 GCF_003984885.1 Neopelma chrysocephalum
GGGGAGGCGCGGCTGCAGTGCCGCTCCCGGCCGTGTCCGCCAGGCGGTGACTGCGAGGCGGGATAATAGAGAATAATAACGAAATTTAACGATAAAATAAAAAATTAAAAAGACGACAAAAAACGCACTCAACCCGACTATTTTTCTGCAGGAAGTGGGCTGTGGCAGGGAAATTGTCTCCAAGGCGGCCCAGGAGCGGGTCGGGGTGTGTGGCGGGGATGATGCCGCTGCCGGCTGGGGAAAGGCACCTTCCCCCCCACTCCCCAAGAGCTGGGAAGGGAAAACATCTGCCTGCAGCTGCCTGGAGTTTCAGGGCTGTAGCTGTTTTCACTGAGGAGTCAAAGTATGCTTTAAATAATGGGACACTGGCCTGATGGCCCGGCGTCAGAGAAAAAAGGGGGAATGCTGTCTGAGCGTTGAGACGTAACAAGGGCTAATCCTTTTTGCAGTGGGATGTAGCCTGGAAACTGCCCAGAGCTGAGCCAAGGGATCGAAAGGGAGCAACCGAGGGAGGTGAAGAAACAAGGAAGAGGGGAACTGAGGCAGCAGGCAAGCAGCACCAAGTTCCTGTGTAAGCAGGTGAGTGGTCTGGAGGTTCCTGAGGCAGGCACTGAGGACTTGGAGGGCTCTAGAGAGAGAAGACCTGCGAAGGCCCTCGGTGAAGCCCCTCGGAAACCTTCTAAGGGTAGGTGTGGATGGTAATAAGCGTTGGAAAATGTCCTGAATGTGGAACAGGAATGCAGGGAACAAAAATGAACCCTCCTGTAATGCTGACCCCTCCCATC
>NW_020922588.1:0-27490 GCF_003984885.1 Neopelma chrysocephalum
GCCAGATCCACTCTGGGCTGCTTCAAGTGGCTGTAAAAGCATCTTGCTTGGGACCAAGTGCCCCTTCCACACTTGCTCTACCTGTGGAAAAAAGCAGGGAAAGTTGTTTTTAGTGTGAGCACCCTTCATGTCTCAGTGTTTGTGATCTTGTGAATCCTCATGAATCTGGAACAATGCCAGATTATCTGTTGTCCTAAGATATGTAGGTGGAGATTGTTTTGATCTGTGTTTAAATCTTCCTTGAAAATGAAACTGATAGAAAAAAATGTAAAAAAAAAGGAAAAAGAGAAAAAAAGAAAAAGGCAATACAAAGAAAATAAGGAAGGAAAAAGAGAAAAAGGGGAAAAAAGTAAAAAAAAAAGGGAAAACCAGGAAAAATTAGACAAATAGAAAAAAAGAAAGAAAAAAGTAAAAAAGAAAAAAGAAAGAAAAAAGAGAGAAAAAAGATAGAAAAAGAAAAAAAAAAAAAACAAAACCCGTATTATCCTCACTCCGCTCACGTGCCAAGGGCCGCTATGATCCGCCAAGGACTACAACTCCCGTGTTGCCCCGCGCGGCGCGCAGGCGCGGGGGGCGTGCGGAGGCGTGGCCGCGCACTGATTGCCTGAGGCTAAACGCGGTGCGCGCGCATGCTGCCGGAAATCGGTGATGGCGGCGGGGCCTGCTTCTGTCTGTGTGAGCTGGCGGGGAGAGCGGGCTCTGGGGATCCCCTCGGGGGCTGCGGGGAGCGCGGCTGTGGGTGGAAAGGCTGAAGGGCTCGGGAGGGTTTGGCGGGGGGGGTTCGAGGGTTCCTGAGGGTCAGAGCGCAGGGCCTTGGAGGGGGCCGCGGGGCCCGGGAGGCCTCCAAAGAACCCGGATGTTCGATTCGGGTCCTCAGAAAGTCCTTCGGAAAAAAAATTCAAAACCACCCAACCAAAAAAAGAACCTTAAAAAAAGGAAAAGTGAGGAAAAGGTGAAGGAAAAACTGGAAGGGCCAGGATGATTTGATTGCTTTGCTTCAGTTTTTCCTTGGTCTTCTCCTTCTCAGATTGTTTACTCCCTTCCTTTACAGAAAGCTCTTCTGCTGTTCTGTGGTTTTGGGGTCCCTTAGGGGCTTTTAGGGGTGGCTGAGGAGGTTTTGGGGGGGTCTCTGAGGGGGTTTGGTGTTGTGAAGGGACTTAGGGGTGAAGTTGAAGGTCCCTGAAGAGGTTTGGGAATCCCTGAGGGAGTTTTGGAGTCTCCGAGGGAATTGGTAGGTCCTGGGGGGTTGGGGGGGGGGTCTTTGAAGAAGTTTTAGGGGTTTTTAGGGAGATTTATTAAGTCCTAGACGGTTTTGAGGGTCCCTGAGGGGTTTTTTGGGGTCCCTGAAAGGGCCTGGGGGGTCCCAGGAAGGTTTTGCAGGTCACTGAAAGGGTTTAGGGGGTCCTGGGGGGGGGATGAGGTCTCTGAGGGGATTTGTGGGGTCCTTGAGGAGGTTTCAATGGGTCCAGAGGAGGATTTCTGAGGGGATTTCAGGGGTTTTGAGGGGATTTTATGGGGTCTCTGTGTTGACAGACCGACCCCAGGGAAAGGGGATCCCAATTCCCCCCCTGAACCCCAGAGACCCCCAAAACTCAGCAGACAGAGACCCCACAGGGAGGGGAGCCCGGGGGTCCCCTAAAGCCCAGCAGTGGGTTCAGGGGCTCCCCCAGCCCCCAGGGGAGGGGTCCTGGGGGTGCCTCCAAAAATCCGGGAGGGGAGATGTACCACATCCGGGTAGGGGGATCCCAGTGCCCCCAGTATATCCCAGTGACCCTCAGTATAGCCCAGTAACCTCCTCAGTGACCAGCCAGTGTGTCCCAGTGACCTCCAACTGCCCCCCAGTATGGCTCAGTGATCCTGCAGTGAGCACCCAGTAACCCCCAGTATGGCTCAGTAACCAGCCAGTGTCCCCTTGTGTGTCCTGGTAATCCCCCAGTAACTCCCCAGGCCCACCCAGTGTCCTCCCAGCGTCCCTCAGTAACCCCCCAGTCCCTCCCAGTGCCCCCTGGTTCCCCCCAGTGTGTTCCAGTATCCCCCAGTGCCCCCCAAAGCCCCCCAACTGCCCCCAGTGTGTCCCCAGATGCCCTTGGCCTTTCTGTGAGCCTGTGTGGGGGGGTGTTTTCAGTCAGAGGGTCCAGGGAGGCTCCTGGGGTGAGATGGAGGGTTGGGGACATCAGGGATGGGGTTTGGGGACACTGGGGAGATGTTTGTGGACAGTAGAATTGGCAGTGTCAAGTGGGGAATTGGGGACACCAAAAGGATCTTGGGGACACTGGGGGGGTCTCAGGACTCACCTGCTCATAGGGAAGCCCCTCCTCTCCCTATCTAGGCCCCATTAACTCCCCCAAATGTCCCCCAACTCCCCTTTTTTTCCTGTAATCCTCTTCCCCCCACAGATCCCTTTCACCTCCCAAGACCCCTTTTAACTCCCCTAAATGCACCCAAAGGCCCCCAAACCCTACCAGTTCCTCATCCAACACCGCACAGATCCTCCCAAATCATCCCAAGCCCTCCTTAAATCCCTTCCAACACCCGCGAAAGAGGGATCACCCGGCACCCTGGGACAGGAACACAGTGGGCTGTACTGGGGGCACTGGGCTGGACTGGGAGGGCACTGGGGGGGGACTCGGGTGTCCCATGACAATGTGGCCCAGCTCCAGGAGAGATCTGGGGAGCAGTGAGGAGGTACTGATCTGTCCTGGTCTGTCCTGGTCTGTACCCCCAATCCCCAAAGCCCCTCCCCAGCTCCCCCAGGACCCTCCCGCATCCCAAGGCCCCTGAGGCCCCCCCCAGGCCCCTGAGTTGGTCCTGCTGCCCCTTGAGCATCTCCAGCTGCTGCAGAACCAGGCATTTCATCAGCAAATTTGCAGGTGACCCCAAGCTGGGGGTGTGTTGATGTGCTGGAAGGCAGGAGGGCTCTGCAGAGGGACCTGGCCAAGCTGGATCCATGGGCTGATTGCAAGGGGATGAGGTTCAAGCAGGCCAAGGGCCGGGTCCTGCCCTTTGGCCACAAGAAGCCCCGTCAGCCCCCCGGGCTGGGGCCAGAGTGGCTGGAGAGCAGGCAGGCAGAAAGGGAGCTGGGAGTGTGGATGGACAGGAAGGTGACCAGGAGACAGTGTGGCCAGGTGGCCAAGAGGGCCAGTGGATGGTGGCCTGGCTGAGGAAGAGTGTGGCAGCAGGAGCCTGCAAGGAGGAGCAGAGACAGCCCTGGCAGTGTGGGGGGCCAGGTTGTCCCTGTGCCTTCCCCTGCAGGCCCTGGCTGTCCCTGCTGGGCCCCTGTCCAGCCCCATCAGGTCCCTGCCCGTCCCCCCCGGGCTGAGCTCCCCCCAGGAAGTGCCGTGGAGCTGAAGCTGCTGCCATCCCCCCCTGCAGCCGCTGGCCCAGCCAAGGGAGCAGCAAAGGCAGGGCCAGGAGCAGAGGCAGCAGCAGGGGAGCCCTGGGGGGCTGTGAAGCTCTTGTGTGGGGCAGGAAAGAGGCGCTGGGCACGAGGCCGGGGCTGTGCTGAGCAGGCCCAGCCCTCACATCCCCCCAGCCAACACCGGCTGCCCCGGGGGCTTGGGAGGGACCCCCAGCCCGTGTGCCCCACACTCAGCTGGCAGAGAGAGAGCCAAGGGACAGGGTCACGGGCAGGGCCACGGGTGAGGGACAGGCAGGGCCATTGCAGGGCCACGGTGAGGGCACAGCCTGTGGCAGCAGAGCTGCCCAGGGCCGGGGGCAGCCGGGGGTGTTGGGACCAGCCAGTGCTGGGTCTGAGCAGAGCACGAGGCCTCTTGCAGACCCCTGGAGCAGCCTCCCACTTGCCAGCCCTGCCTTGGTGGGGTGACACTGTCCCCTCCCTACAGGATACTCCCCCAGAAATCTTTATGGGGGCCTTTTGTGTCTATTCCTGGTTGCTGATTGATGCTGGGGACCTGAGGGAGCCTCTGCAATCCCATCCCTGGGGCACAATCTCCTCTCCAGAGCTTGACTTCTTGCAGACTTTGCAGGGAAATCTGTGCTGGCAGCTGCATCCTGAGCCCGAGGGCAGTTTGTATCCCTGAGTGCTGATCCATCCTGGGGACCCAAGGGATCCTCTGCTATTCCATCCATGCAGCAGGAGTCACCCTCCTGCCCTTGACTCCTTGCAGAGGAACAAGTGCCATCTCTCTGTTTGGGAGAAGCCAGATGCTGCCCCTGGGCCATCAGAAGTGGTGCTGAAGCCTCTTTCAGCCCAGCCCCGGGTGCAGTTTTCTCATCCCCTCAGCGAGTGCCCGCTCCCCCAGCCGGCACTGACCAACCAGGGCGTTTGGCACATGTGGTTTGGTGGTTTGGAGAAACAGCCCCGGACTGGCAGGGGGCCAGAGGACCTCAAGTAACAACCCTGGCGAGGTGCCTGCACTGGCAGGGGGCCAGGGGATCGCTGCTCCACGGAACCGGCTGGAGCTCTGGGTGAGCCTGAGCTGAAGGGCCTGTGACCTGTGGATGAGTCCAGGATGGAGCAGAGACCCCCCTGCACCCCGGGAGGAGCCCACACCGGAGCAGTGGATGCCCAAAGGAGGCCGAGAGCCCGTGGGAAGCCCCTGCAGAGCTGAGGGAGCAAAGCCCTGGTTTCCAGGGCTGCCCCCCACCCCAGTTTGTTTTTGTGACAGTTTTTTTGGTCTAATCTTCATATTTTGGAGTATTTTTTAGCCGAATCTCAACTTTTTGCAGTTTGAGGGGGCAGGGGTCTTCCTGCTATTTTTGAGGGTTTTTTACCTGAATATCGATGGTTTGGGTTTTTCTGGGCTGAATCTTGGTGTTGTGGAGGTTTTTATGGTCACAGGATGCCCAGTGAGTTCTAGAGATGGACTTGGGCAGGAGGAACCCTCAAGCCAACGCACTCAGCCCTTGTTTTCTCCCCATCAGGATTTGTCCTTCCCAATACTTGGGCGGATGGAGGAGGAGGCTGCGAGGAAGAGGAAGATGCCTTGGGCCCCCCAGGCAGGTGAGGAGGAAGTCAGTGGCCCTTTGGGCGGGTGTTGTGCTGGCTCTGGCAGCCGAGCATGGCCCCCGGCTGCAGGACAACCCCGCTGCCGCCGCCGTCCTGCCGGGGCCGGAGTTGGGGGGATGTCCTTGGCCTTCCCTGTGGGCCGGAGGCAAATCCCCTCCCTGTCCTTCTTGCTTCCTGCCCCAGGCCCCGAGCTGAGGACGGAGAGCCCGGAGGACAAATCCCCCCGTGAGACCCTGGTGGGAGAGGCCGTTTTGAAGGGCTCCACGGTACAGGAAGGCAGCGGGGAGGAAAAGGTCTGGAGATCCCTGCAGAGGAGTGGCTCCAAAGCCAGCCCAGGGTGCTCTGAGGAGGAAAGACCCAACCTGTGCCGGGAAAGCGGCTGGAGCTTGAGGGAGAGCTCTGAGCTGGTGGTCCCTGAGCAGCCTCCCAGCAGGCAGAAGCCCTTCAGGTGCTTGAAATGTGGGAAGAGCTTCAGGAAGAGCCCCGACCTGCTCCGACACCAGCACATCCACACTGGGGAACGTCCCTACAGGTGTGGAGAATGTGGGAAGAGCTTCAGGACCAACTCCAACCGGATCCGGCACCGTCGCATCCACACTGGGGAACGGCCCTATTCGTGTGACGAATGTGGGAAGAGCTTCAGGCAGAGCTCCCACCTGATCCAACACCAGCAAATCCACACTGGGAAACGGCTCTACATGTGTGGGGAATGTGGGAAGAGCTTCAGTAACAGCTCCAACCTTCTCACCCACCAGCACATCCACAGTGGAGAACAACTCTACATATGTGGGGAATGTGGCCAGAGCTTCAACCAAAACTCCAAGCTGATCCGACACCAGCTCATCCACACTGGGGAACGTCCCTACACATGTGGGGAATGTGGGAAGAGCTTCAGGGACAGCTCCACCCTCCGCATCCACCAGTACATACACACTGGGGAACGTCCCTACATGTGTGGGGAATGTGGGAAGAGCTTCAGGGACAGCTCCACCCTCCGCACCCACCAGTACATCCACACTGGGGAACGGCCCTACACGTGTGTGGAATGTGGCGAGGGCTTCAACAAAAGCTCCAAGCTGATCCGACACCAGCACATCCACACTGGGGAACGTCCCTACACGTGTGAGGAATGTGGGAAGAGCTTCAGGGACAGCTCCACCCTCCGC
Organism: Neopelma chrysocephalum; assembly: GCF_003984885.1. Classification (NCBI taxonomy): domain Eukaryota; kingdom Metazoa; phylum Chordata; class Aves; order Passeriformes; family Pipridae; genus Neopelma; species Neopelma chrysocephalum. Next base: position 6,136 of record NW_020922588.1, read on the forward strand.
ATCCACCAGTACCTACACACTGGGGAACGGCCCTACACGTGTGGGGAATGTGGGAAGAGCTTCAGGGACAGCTCCACCCTCCACACCCACCAGTACCTACACACTGGGGAACGGCCCTATACATGCGGGCAATGTGGGAAGAGCTTCACAAAGAGCTCCCACCTCCTCATCCACCAGCGCATCCACACTGGGGAACGACCCTACAAGTGCTTGGAATGTGGGAAGAGGTTTCAGCAAAGCGCACATCTCCTCCTGCATGAGCGGACGCACACGGATGAGAGGCCCTTCCGCTGCACCGACTGCGGGAACGGCTTCAAGCACAACTCCGCCCTCGTCAGGCACCGGCGCATCCACACCGGGGAGAGGCCCTATAAGTGTGGGGAGTGTGGGAAGAGCTTCACCCGCAGCTCTTACTTGACCTCACACCAACAGACCCACAAGTAAGGGAAAGCCCTACGAGTGCCCCAACTGCGGAAGAGCCTCGGCTGCTGCTTCCACCCCGAATGAAGCCCCTGATGGTGAGGCAACCCCTGGAGTCCAGTGACTGTCAGTCCATCCCTTTTGACCACAAAGGACCAGTCCCCTTTCACAGGGGCAGGTTATTCCAACAGAACCCTTCTTGGGGGGGTGTGGAGATTCCTGCCTTGGCTGGGGACCCCCCAAGGTCACTGCTGGAGGTTGAGAGCAGAGATCGCCCCAGGAGCTTTGGTCTGGGGGAGTTCCATCCATCTTTAATTAAGAATTCTTGCTTTTGTGCCAGCTTGAGTAGAATTGCTTCAACAATTGCTTTAGTGTAGAGCACTGTCCTGTCTTATTCTGAACTGCTGGTAGTCTGAGTGTTTCTGTTGTGCAGTAAATAATTGTGATGAAGATCTTTTGTCTGATCATTTGTAACCCTAAATAACTCATTTCTATCAATAGATCTGATTTGCCATCATTAAAACCTGGGGGGGACAAAGTGTTTCAGTCACAGCTCTGTAATTCCTCTAAACTGAAACTGTTGTCGTAATGCAAGGCTGAGATTGAATCCAGCAGCCCCCAGCACCCCAGAAAAGGGGTTAGGTGGGGTCCTGGGTGGGCTTTGAGTGTGTTTGGGAGTCTTTGAGGGGCCGTGGGAAGGTTTTTGGGGGTCCCAGCACCTTTTGGTGTGAGCTGGGTGCTTTATTGAGGGGCAGGTGCCCTCCCAAATCCCACCCAGAGCGGGTTGACATGGGGGGACACGGAGGGATTCCCATTCTCGATCCATCTCAGGCCGGTTCTACCCCCCCCAAACTCGGCTCCACCCCTTGGGATTCCCCCAAGCCCCTCCTCCACTGCCCCCCAATAACCGGGACTGGGCAGGAAGCGGGAAGGGCCCGGCGGTGTCTGATAGAAATAAATCAAGGAATCTCTCTCTTTCTTTTACCCCCTGGGCAGTGACGACCAAGAGGCGTCCCTGCTTCACAGCAGAAGCTCCACACACTTCAACAAAGTCTGTGGGAGAATCTGCTCTATGAAAGTTGGCCCTGGGCTTTTATACTTATCCAGTGATGGATGACCAGTCAGATATTGCCAGGCCAGTGAGCAGCTGATCTGTCAAACTCTGCTTCCAAAAGCAGGATGTGTGTTGGAAGGTTGGGGAACCAGGCTGGGTTTGGCACAATTCAGCACTAAACCAACCCCTTGGCACCAGCAGTAACTCCCCACAGAGAGCTTGCAGTGCTTGCATTCTCCCATCAGATTCTTTTCCAGGTAGAACATCCTGCTACAAGGGGTCTGTTACACCTGCCCCAGAAAGGAGGGGGTAACCCAGGTTCTTAATAATAAATCCCTTGGGGTGAATTAGAGGGAAACGACACTGAATAATGAGTGTTTGAAAATATATATATATATGTAGGGTTTATTTTAGAACAATTTTGTTTCAAAGATAAACAGGTATGTTGCCATTTTGGGTGTTATCATCTCTATCTCTCATCTGCAGCAATATGGCATAAAGAGAACCTTTAGGTTACCTTATGGCATAAGGGAGAGAAGGGAAAGACAGGATAAGGGTAAGGGAGAGTAAGGGAAAGCAAAGCTGAGAGTGGAAAGATGTCTATAGTTACCACCCACGGGGTCCAGCGATGGAACTTGGGAGTTGCAGCTTCCATGTCTGTGAGTTGAAGTGGTGGCCTTGATCCGTTGGGGGTGGGGGAGGGAAACCCCCACACTCCAAGAAGTTCTGAGTTATTATATCCATGGATGGTGTCCCGGGCCATGCCACGAACCCCCAACATCTCCTGGGCCTGCGCAGAGTTCCCGTGAGGGGCCTGGGAAAAGGGTTTTTCCTGCCTTCCAAGGTTGGCAGAGGGGGGATGGGCTTTGATGGGCCATCAGAGGTCTAATGCAAAAGTCCTGCAGAAGCCTGTAAAAGTCCCTTGGCAATCCTAGAATGCATAAATCATGAACCGTTTCAGTCTCTGACATCACCCCGTGATTAATGCATTTAATAATTTCTCTTCTTTGGTCGTTCACTGTGAATCTTCTTTGTGGGCGGTGCCTTTCGTGTAGTGGACAGAAAGAGAGAAGAGACAAGGAAGAGATAGCATAAGTCTTTTCCCAAACTGCAATGCAATTCCCCAAAAACCCCAAACCTTAGAGTAAAATAGTAAGCATATGGGACATAATAGGATCTCAATAGCTACAATCAAATGTCCAACAGCAGCTCCATGGCCCAGTTCCTCCTCCTGGCATTGGCAGACAGGCAGGAGCTGCAGCTCCTGCACTTCTGGCTCTTCCTGGGCATCTCTCTGGCTGCCCTCCTGGCCAACGGCCTTATCCTCAGCGCCGTAGCCTGCGACCACCACCTGCACACCCCCATGGGCTTCTTCCTGCTCAACCTCTCCCTCACAGACCTGGGCTGCATCTGCACCACTGTCCCCAAAGCCATGCACAATTCCCTCCATAACACCACAACCATCTCCTACACAGGATGTGCTGCACAGGTCTTTCTGCTTGTTTTCTTTCTTGGAACAGAGTTTTCCCTCCTCACCATCATGTGCTACGACCGCTACATTACCATCTGCAAACCCCTGCACTACGGGACCCTCCTGGGCAGCAGAGCTTGTGCCCACATGGCAGCAGCTGCCTGGGCCACTGGCTTTCTCGATGCTCTGCTGCACACAGCCAATACATTTTCCCTGCCCCTGTGCCAGGGCAATGCCCTGGGCCAGTTCTTCTGTGAAATCTCCCACATCCTCAAGCTCTCCTGCTCACACTCAGGCTACCTCAGGGAAATTGGGCTCATTGTGGTTAGTGCCTGTTTAATATTTGGTTGTTTTGTTTTCATTGTTTTCTCCTATGTGCAGATCTTCAGGGCTGTGCTGAGGATCCCCTCTCAGCAGGGACGGCACAAAGCCTTTCCCATGTGCCTCCCTCACCTGGCCGTGGTCTCCCTGTTTAGCAGCACCTTATTCTTTGCCTACCTGAAGCCCCCCTCTATCTCCGCCCCATCCCTGGATCTTATTGTGTCAGTTCTGTACTCAGTGGTGTCTCCAACACTGAACCCCTTCATCTACAGCATGAGGAACCAGGAGATCAAGGATGCCATGAGGAAACTGATAACTGAGTGTTTTTCAGAAGCAATAAACTCTCCTTCTTCTGCATGTTATGTCCCATATTAAAGGCCAATCCTGTTATGGACTTCATTAAAGGTTCACCATATCTTTTCTATTGTTTGCTCCTGGTAGGGGTGTTATTTTTCTGACAATTTGTTCACAACAAAAAATCTTTTATATATATATATAAAGATATATATATATAAAAACACCATTTTAAGTTCAATGTTTGCCTTTCTAGCCTGTCCCAGAGGCTGTACAAATTGGCAAATGTACTCACTGTCTGCTTAAACCAAATAAAGAACTCTGCATTGGCTTGTTTTGCCTGACATCTTTCCTCTCTGACTTCTCTGCAGCTGCAGGGTCGGTGCCTCTGTGCAGAGCTGGGCCAGAAAAGAGTCCCAGCAGAGCAGCACTGCCAGGGAGCAGCAGCCCTTCTCCTGCAGGGCCTCCTCTCCCTTCCCTTCCACACTGTCCTGCAGAGCCCTGTGTTGTTGGAGGCCTCAGTGCTCTGGCAGTCGGTCCCAGTCCTGCTGCAGGACTGTCCAGGGACTGCAGGCAGGGACAGCCACGGGCACTGCTGGCACAGAGCTGACCTCTGCAGCAGCACTGCCATCCTGCAGGACCATCTCCTCAGGGCAGGGCCTCAAAGCTTCCATCTGCTTTCCGCTTTGCTCTCCAGGATGTGCCCAACACAACGCCCTGCAGAGGAAAACAGCAGTGACCAGCACAAGGGTGGGAGTGCTCAGGGTGGGGGCACCCAGCAGTGCCCTGGCACAGCCAGCGCCGCTCCCAGCACTGGCCTCTCACCCCAGGCCATTGGGCTTGTTCTTTCCTCCAAGGAGGGACATCAAATGACCAGCTCAGGAGTCCATGTTTGCACTGCATGGACAAGACATGCCCATGTGTCACGGCTTGGGGCTGGGGGGGTGGAAGGCTTAGACAAAGTTGATGGCAGAAGCCGTCTCGTTGAGCTACGAGGGGCAGAAAGGACCCCCTTGCTTTCCAAAGTCCTTCTCAGAGAGGAGCCTGGCTGTGGCTGGATCCAATCTCAGGCTCAGAGTTTGGTTTAGATTGAAGGAATTATAGAGGTGTGATTCAATCACTTTGTCCTGCAGGTTTTAATGATGGCAAATCAGAAATATTTCTATAAAATGAATTATTATGACAAATGAACAGAAAATTTATCACACAATTAAACAGATTAAAGACCTTAAAGAGAGTTATTTACTTCAAATTATAAAAGCCAAAAAACTCCTAACAGTATAGTGTAAGATAGGACAGTGCAGTCTATCAAAGTCATTCTATTAAAGTAATTGGATCAAAGCCAGCAAAAAGAAACAATCCTGAAGCAGAGATTGAGGTAACTCACCCCACAACCATAGGGGGTAGTTCTCTCTCTTTCCCTTAACCCCTGGGCAGTGACCATGAAGAGCTGTCCCTGCTTCATGGCAGAAGCTCCACACACTTCAAGGAAGTCTGGGGAAGAATCTGCCACATCAAAGTTGGACTTTTATAGTTATAAAGAGTTGGAGTGCCAGAATTATTTGCAGGCCAGAGAGCAGCTTCTCTGTCAAATCCTGCTTCAAAAAGCAGGATGTGTGTTTGAAGTTTCAAGAAGCATTTTGGGTTTAGCAGAATTCAACATTAAAAACAGCACCTTGACACCAGCAGTAACTCACCACAGAGAGCTTGCACTGTTTGCATTCTCTGACCATTTTTTATATATTATCAGAGCAGAGCATCCTGCCAGAAATGGCCCCTTGATTCGATGAGGTTCCAAAAACTCTAAGGGTTCCTTTGGTTCCATGAGGCCTCTCAGTGTCACAATGGACCCTTGGTTCCATGAGGTTCTAAAGTGTCAGAGTGGCCCTGATGATTTCATTAATTTCCACTCTGTCCCAGGATTCCTTTGGTTCCATGAGGCTTGGTAGAATCACAATGACCCCTGGATTCCAGGAGGCCCTGCAGTGTCCCAATGGCCACTCGGTTCCATGAGCTCCTGTTGTGGTTGAGCTCAATTTCCCCATCCCATCCTGTGCTCAGATGCCGGGAGAACTGCAGAGAACCAAGCTGAGCACACGCCGGGCCCTGGTCCTCTTTGGTGCCCGGGGCTGCCCCGACAGGGAGTCCCCGGCCGCTGCCCCCGGAGCCGCCGCGCCGTCCCCTGAGCGCCGCTGAGGCGGCAGCGCTGGAGCGGGGCCGTGTCTGCCCGGAGCCGCCGCTGCCACGGGGCTGCCGCCGCTGCCGCTTTTGGCCTGCGCTGCCCCGCAGCCGCCCGGCACCGGCTTCCCGACTCTGCCGGCGCCTGGAAGCGGAGCCGGCGCTCCTGCAGCGCCTCGGAGTCGCTGCTCCGCCGCCACAGCGGCTGCCGCCGGCGCCTGTGCCCGGAGCCGCCGCTGCCACGGGGCTGCCGCACTCACCGCCGGGGTTGCCGCTCGCGCAGCCGCCGCTCTGCCCCGGCTGCACCGGGACCCGGCACCGCCTCGGGCCTGCGCTGCCGCCTCAGCGGCCACAGGGCACAGAGGGATGGGGGGACCTTTGCTCTGCACCTGCTGGGGCCTTGCTTTGTTCTGCTTGGTTCTTGGCTTTAGGAAAATTGCTGTTCATTTTCATGCTCAGCAGATAACTCAAGCCAGTCACCTTGGGAGCCCACAACCAGCGGGGCTGAGGGAGGCCCTGGCAGCTCCCCAGCACCTCCCTCTCAGTGGGACACCTCTGGCAGCCTCTCCCAGCTCGGGAACCCTCCAGTTTGCAACACTCCAAAGACCATCGCTGATGCCCAGGACAATTCTGATCCCCCTCAACAAACACTCCTCCAGCTGGGACCCTTGTCTGTTGGCAAACACCAAGGGATTTGGGGGAGTGTTTCCCTGACAACAAGGAGAATTTGGGAGAGGGACCTTTCCACACCCAGCTCTTGATGTGTCCACACATCTCTGCCTGGGTGTGGGTGTGAATTGACTGTGGTGTGAATGATGTTGTTGTGAATCTATAATTCAGCCACTGTTAAAATTGTAGCAAATGCTATTGAGTCCTTGATAACTGTTAAACTGGTCAATAATTAAGTGCTACTAATCTCTTTTGCCCCCTTATATTTGTGTCCAAATCCTTTGCATCCTGACCCTCTTGCATCCCAAGGCTCTGTGTAAATCATTCCCTTTCATCAGAAAATATATTTTTCGTGACTTCCACTTTAAAATCTTCCTCCTTACCTAAACTACAAAACAACTCCAATTAGTTGTTGATGTCTTGAAGACTTGAAAAAAATAAAAGGAAGGGAAATAATTTGTTTTTCAGTGTTTTAATGGGTCCCACTGTGTGTTTGGAGTTGCATCAGCTGTCAGTCCAAGATGGGCCATGTCAGAACTGGTGATGTTGGGGGGTGAGGAGCAAGGTTCAGTGTGGATCTCCTGAGGAGACACTCAGCATCAAGATCACTTGGAGAACACCTCTATCAACTCTTCTCTGAACTAAAAAAAACCCCAAAATTGAATTAAAACAAAAAAATTACAAATTTTGAAAACTTGTTTTGAAATTGCCTTGAAGACAATTAAAGGAAGACAAAGAGTTCCTGAGGGATTTCTGCATTTTAATGAGCCCCACAGTGTGTTTGCAGCCCAGCCCATGATGCTGAGGTACTGAGAGAAGATTGAAGCAGCTGCTGAAGAAGTCAGAAGCCCAACTGCAAGTCCCTTGAAGCATTGCTGGGCCCCACTGAGGGCAGGCACTGACAAAGCCTCCCCAGGGACTCCTTGGAGCAGCTCCTTGGAGGCCAGGAGTGCAGGCAGACAAAGGCTCTGGGCAGGCCCCTGCAATGCTGAGCAAAGCCTGCCTTGGTTTTGTGGAGCACAAAGGCCAAGGCCTGAGCCCCAGGCCCTGGCCCAGCAGATCCTGTCCCTCCCGGCTGGCTCAGGGCTGTTTGGGGGGCAGTGGGATGGGAGGGGGAGGAACAACCAAGGCCCAAAACTGGGCAACCCCTGCCAGGCTGCTGAGGGAGGGGCGAGGCAGAAACCAAGTGCAGAACCTGCAAGGCAAGTTGCTTGTGGTGGCCTGAGTGGCAGAGGCAGCTGCCAGAGGCAAGGGGACAAAGGCCTGGGTGCCTTTGGGCCTTGCAGCCCTGCCAGAGCCCTTGGCCATCTCTCCTGCAGCCTGTCCTGCCCTGGCCCTGCTGCTGCTCTGGCCTTGCAGGCTGCACACACCCCTCCTGCTTTCCCACCCCCCTCCCAGCAGCATTTCTAGACCCTCTCTGATGTCTCTGCACCAGCTCTGGCTGTTCCCTGGAACACAAAGCCATGGGCTGATCCTGACTCCCTCTGGGTGACATCTTGCAGCACAAGAGTCCCCGTTGAGTGACATTTCTTTTTCCTCACCTTCAGTCTGAACCTTTAATGCTATTCTTTGTGGAGATTTCATTCATTTCCAATATGGAAAAAAGCTCCATCCTGGCAGGTCTCCTCTAGACCCTCTCCAGTTCTTCCTCATTCCTCCAGAATGGGGAGCCCCACATCCAGACAGACCAGTCCAGATGTGGTAACCCCAGGGCTGAGTCCAGGGACGTGGCAACTGCCTTGTCTGGGTGCCCACACTCCCCCTAATGCAGCCCCATGTGCAGTTGGCCTTAAATCAAGGGGCCATTCTGATTCTTTGTAATGTCATGGAATCAAGTGGCACCGTGACACTGCAGGGCCTCATGGAACCAAAGGAACGCAGGGACACTGGAATCTCAGGGAACCAAGGGGCCACTGTGACATGCAGGGTCTCCTTGGAACAAAAGGAACCCTGAGACATCTCAGAACCTCCTGGAACCAAGGGGCCACTGTGCCTCCCCAGAACTCCATGGAATCAAGCAGAGCCGCTGCCTCCCCCCCGCTGCACGGACCGGAGTCGCCGGCTCTGCCCCGCTTGGACACCTCTGGAGTCAGCGTGTTCTTGGGCAGCACAACTGATCTCAGACCAGAGAGTTTCCCAGATTTTGCTTTGGCCCCCTCTTTCCCCTGGTTTTGTTTTTTGTTCTTTGTTCATTCAGGGGGAAAAGGGGGAAGGGAGGCACGTGTTGATCCCTGTTTTTATCTGTTTACAAAAGGGAGTTGGTGCAGAGGGGAGAGAGGAGGCAATTTCTCTCTCTGCTGTTGCTTTGAACTGTTCTCTTGGTATTGCTGTTTTTGCTGCTATATTTCTTGTCAGTGAACTCTTATTTTATTCACTTATCCCTTCTTGTATTTTGTCTCCCTGTAGTGGTGGGGAATAAAAGGGGAGTGAGTTCATTTTATTGGAGTTCCTGCCCCAATATGTGTCTTTAAACCAGGACAGGTTGCTCAAGGGCTCCCTGAAATCTGGAATCATCCACAAAGGACTTGAAAATACATTTTGTCACATTTTACAGAGAGTTCAGTAATAAAAGATGTTCCATAGTGGTGTTCAAGGGCTGGTCACTGAGGGATTTCATCAGGAAGTTGTTGCCAAGAAGAATTTGTACCATGGGTTTTATTGGACACTCTTCATTCAGCCAACTTCCCACCCACCACATCTTCCACTTCTTCAGTCCAGCTCTCACCAGTCTGGCCATAAGGAGACCACAGGAGACCATGTCAAGGGCCTTGATAAAGTCTGGGCACACAACATCCTCTTCTTTTCCCTCCCACAGGAGTTCTGCAATCCCTGCCTTGTCCTTCCCATGCCTGGCAATGGCTGCAGGAGGACTTGTCAGATCCCCTTCCCTGCTGAGCCTGAGCAGTCTGGAACTCTGCCAACCCTCCTTGCTGTCCTGTTTGCAGACTGCTTCCATGTCTGCCTTTGCCAAGGCCCCAGGAAGCTCTGAGATGGCTCTGGCCTTTCCAAGGGTTTGGGAGAGGTGTCCCAGTGACACTGCCCAGCCTTCTCAATATCCCTGACACCAAAACCTTTTCCATAGCCCACACTTCCAGAGGAGTGCCCAGGACACAACACAGGTTGTCCTGGTGGTTCTGGAGAATGAGAAGGGATTTCTTCCTCGAGGCCAACCCCTCCAATTGGATTTGAGTGCAGCTGAAAGGTTTGCTCAGCATTTTGCCTGGTGCCTCCCTGCCCTGAAGGTTTGTGGCCATCAGGCTGGAGCTGAGGGGGTTGGGCAGGTGCCTGAGGAGGGGGTAGAACAAGGGCTGTGTCCAACTGTGCCAGGAGGGCTGTGCTGGGCAAGGATGAGGAGGCTGAAGAAAACAGTGGCCCTGGGGAGGTGAGAGGAGCAGGTGGAGAGACCTTGTGCCTGCCCACGCTGGGCAGGAGCTGCCCCAGGATGGCAGCTCTGAAGCACTCACAGCATGTCCCTGTGAACAGGAGGGGAAGACTGGATCTGAAAAGGAAACCTGGAAAGCAGAGAGCAGGAGTGTCATGGTGACACTGCAGGAGAGTTCCAGCCCTGGAACAAGGTGACAGAAGAAGTGACCCAGTCCATGCCCTGCCCTCAGAAGATCCCACAGCATCCTGGAATGCTGGAAGGGAACCCAGCTCTGCTTCACAGGTTCCCAGGGCCTGTCCCTGCCTGTGCTCCAAGGGCTTCCAGCCCCCAGGACTGTGCTCAGGGAGCACTCAGGCCTCACAGTGAGAAAGGGGCTCAGGAGGACAGTGTGGAAGTGGCAAGAGAGCAGCTCTGCAAAGACCAAGCACTGCTGCTCCCTGGCAGTGCTGCTGGGCTGGGATTATTGTCCCTTTGCAAATACCCCCTGTCCAGCAGTGTGCTGTCCTTTAGGAACATCTGAGAAGAAGGGTCTTGGACAAAGAAGGCACTGCAGGGTCCTTTATTTTGTTTAAATACTGAGAGAGCACAATTCATCATTTATACAGTCTCTAGGTCAAATTCAATGGTTAGACACTAAATTAGAAGGCAGATGGATATTAATATTTCATTGCACAGAAAATTATTGCAAGAAGAACCTGATGACCTCCACAAAAAAATCTGAGCAGGAAGGCTGGGCCATTAAAGACTCCCATTCTGAATGCTACACACCAGAAAACTGGCACTTAATTGCTCCTGAAAAGCATCCAGTCATCATTTTCCTCAGGGCATCCTTGAGCTCCTGGTTTCTCAGGCTGTAGATGAGGGGGTTCAGTGCTGGAGGCACCACTGAGTACAGAACTGATAGTGCCAGATCCAGGGATGGGGAGGAGATGGAAGGGGGCTTCAGGTCAGAATATATGCCAGTGCTGAGGAACAGGGAGACCACAGCCAGGTGAGGGAGGCAGGTGGAAAAGGCTTTGTGCCGTCCCTGCTCTGAGGGGATCCTCAGCACAGCCCTGAAGATCTGTACATAGGAGAACACAATGAAAATGAAACAACAGAACACTAAACAGACACCAACCACAATGAGCCCAATTTCCCTGAGGTAGCCTGAGTGTGAGCAGGAGAGCCTGAGGATGTGTGGGATTTCACAGAAGAACTGGCTCAGGGCATTGCCCTGGCACAGGGGCAAGGAAAATGTATTGGCTGTGTGCAGCAGAGCAGTGAGAAACCCAGAGGCCCAGGCAGCTGCTGCCATGTGGGCACAAGCTCTGCTGCCCAGGAGGGTCCCGTAGTGCAGGGGTTTGCAGATGGCAACGTAGCGGTCGTAGCACATGATGGTGAGGAGGGAAAACTCTGCTACAAAAAAGAAGACAAGCAGAAAGACCTGTGCAGCACATCCTGTGTAGGAGATAGTTGTGGTGTCCCAGAGCAAATTGTGCATGGCTTTGGGGACAGTGGTGCAGATGCAGCCCAGGTCTTTGAGGGAGAGGTTGAGCAGGAAGAAGCCCATGGGGGTGTGCAGGTGGTGGTCGCAGGCTACGGCGCTGAGGATGAGGCCGTTGGCCAGGAGGGCAGCCAGAGAGATGCCCAGGAAGAGCCAGAAGTGCAGGAGCTGCAGCTCCCGCCTGTCTGCGACTGCCAGGAGGAGGAACTGGGTGAGGGAGCTGCTGTTGCACATTTGCTGTTCCTTAGGACGGGGTCTGTTCAGAAAAGGAAAGCACAGGGAACAATTAAGACAGCCCCCTCTCAGCAAAGCCAGGGCAGTTTTTGGGGAAATCCCCTCCAAGTCAAGGCATTTCTTTTCTCTGGTTTGTGCTCTCTCAGGGTGTGTGAGGAGCAGGAGCTCTGCCCATGTGCTGCCAAGGACTCAGCTTTGCTCTGTGCAGTGCAGACATGGAGCTGGTTTGGGACAGCTCTCATGATCACAGGGGATGTCACGTGGAACCCAGCTCTGATGGAAAAGTTCAATTCCTGTACTGTTGTCTTGGAGAAATTTGGGCTGCAAAAGAGAGGTACAGTGTATACCTAAAATAATTTTGACTAGGATTTTTGTTTACAATCATATCACCTGGGGGTGTTTCTTTAGGGGCAAATTTTTCTGATGACAAATCTGACGAGTGTTGAGACAGGACAGGCAGAAGGGCTGAGATCTCCGTTGCTTATTGCAGAGCCAGGAGAGCTGCAGTGCCTCTCAGTCTGTTTCCCATCTGCCCTGCACTTTCCCTTGGGCTACCTTAAAGATGACTTCACACACAGATTCATCTTTACAAACCCCACCAAGATCTGTGCTGAGAGCAGGGCAGCGCTGCTTGAAAGGGCAGCTCTGTGAAGTGTCCCCTGTGCCAGCCCAGAGGTGCAGCTGTGCTGGACAGAGCAGGACAGGAGCCCTCCCGCAGAGAAGCCAAGGGCTGGGACAGGAGAGTGCCCACCCCCAAGGGAAGGCTCAGCACTGCCCAGGATCCTGTGCTCATCTCTGATCCTGCCTGAAACAGTCATGTTTGAGAGTAAAAGAGTTGGAATTTCAGTGCAGCCTCCTGACCTGAGAGAACAATGTCTATGCTACAATACCTGAGCAGGAAACACACCTCAGGACTAATTCCTTTCCTGTAGCCCCTGTCTTTTTTGAGCTTTGCAAAAAATTCTACATTAAATGTCATGTAGTGTTCTGGAGCTGTGAGCAGGTCTGACCCTGCAAGACCGAGAAATGGAAAAGATCTTCCCTCAGCTGCCAGGTTTGCTCCTTGCCCACAGCCCTTGTGCCCCAGCCCTGGGAGCAGCTCCCCGGGCCGGCTGAGAGCTGCCCCTGGCAGGCAGCAGAGTCCCTGCCCAGCACAGCGCCCTGGGCTGCAGGACCCTGCTCTGCCCCACAGCCCTGGGCACCCCTGGCTGCACCCCTGGCTTCACAGCTCTTCCAAAGTGCCCCAAAACAGCCCCCTGCTCAGCCATCCCCTCAGCTGGGGCTGGGTCAGCTTTAGGAGATGCCTCCAGGAGCTGCCCCTGCACTGCCCTGCAGCCACAGACTCACCATGTGCAGCCCTGCCAAGATTCCTCCTTGCAGGGAGTTCTCAGCCCTCCTGCCAGTGCTGAGCCCCTGGAAGCTCTGTGTGTGCCCTGCTGGTGTCCCTGAGCTGCCCTGGCAGTGCCCTCAGCCCTGCTGGGCTGTGCAGAGGAGCTGCTCACCAGCAGAGCTGTCTCTTTGAAGCTCTTCTTGGTTGCCAGGAGCTCCCTGTGTGCCAGGAGCCCGGCCCAGCTCAGCAGCACAGCAACAGCCCCAGGCATTTCATGACCCCCAAGGGGGTTTGATGTTGTTTACATGAGACTCAGTCCCTGAGAGGAAGTTCAAACAACTTTTCAAGAAGGCAAAGTGAGATTGAAACACTGAAGTTTCTTGTACTGTTAATGGGTCCCACTGAGGGACACGACTGTGGAAGTGTCCTCTGATTCCAGTTGGAACAGAAATCTGCAGACAGTGATGACAAGGATGGACAAGCAAGGGAAAGGTGGCTCTGATGCTGAATAAACCTTGACTTGTTTCCATAATCCAACAAGCTGAGCCCTGACCCCCAGCCCCAGGGAAGGCAGATCCTGTCCCTGCCTCATTCCTCAGGACTCTTCCTGGGGCACTGGGATGTGGGATGTGCAATGCCAAGGGCAGGACCACGGGGTGGCACCTGCCAGGCTGCTGAGCAGGGACAAGGAGGCCATGAGGCCCCAGGGCTGCAAGGGCCACTTGTCTCCTCCTGGCATCAGAGCCACAGACAGCAGCCATGGCCAAAGGCCTGCAGGAGGTGGCTCTGTCAGGGCCTTTCAGCTTCTCCCCCTCCCTCTCTCCTCTCCAGCCCAGGCTGTCCTACGGTGTCCATGCCCTGCCCCTTTCCCTGCAGGCTGTCGTCATCCCCCCGGCTGCCCCACCTGGCTGGCACCTTCCTGCACTGACATCTCTGCGTCCTCCCTGGCTCTTCCTGTACACACAAAGCCTTGGGCTCATCTTTTTGGGTGATGTGTTGCACTACAGCACTGCCCTTGGAGTGAAATTCCTTTCTCCTTGTGCCAGCCTGGACCTCCCCAGCTGCACTTGGCATTAATTCTTTCTTTCTCGTGTTCTTTTCTGCTACGACAAAAGCACCCACCCTCTCTGAAGCGTCTCTTCAAGCACTCCCAGGGTTCTTCTCTGCTGTCCTCTGTCTGCACACCACTGAACACACAACTCCTTTGCCCCTCTAGAGTGATCATATGTTTGAGACCTCCAAAGCCCTTCCTGGGACATCTCTGAGCACTCTCCAAGGTGTCTGCAGATGAAAACATGGTGTAAGATAGTCACAGGGATACGTTTTACCAAGGCCTGTAGTGGCAGAACATGGGGCAATGGCTTTGAACTGAAATAGGGGAGTTTTATTTTGGATATAATGAAGAAATACTTACCAATGGGGCTGGCAAGAACTGCAAGAGAAGAGGATGTCCCATCCCTGGATTTGACCAAGCTCAGGAACTTTGAGCAGCCTGAATTAGTGAAGATGTCACTCTCTGTGTCCAGGGACTTGAACCACATGAGTTTTTATGTCCCTTCCAGTCAAACCATTGTTTAGTTTCAGTAGCAATTATTGCTGCTTTTGAACTGCAAGGACAGAAGAAAACACCAAAACATACATGAACACATGCAATGAACAAACCTGCTACAAGCCTTCTAGAAAGAGGAAGAAGGAAACATTGGGCAAGGAAAATTTGTCACCCTTGGAAAAAAAGGCTCAGTAAGACAAAGGCAAGTTTCTTACCAAATTTATTGAAAGAATGAGAAAGTAATGAATTACCCAGGCAACATCTGCGATTAAAATTGCAAAATACAGGGCTTCCTTGGTGTAATTATTTTGTATGCCCTGCTTATTCCTACTCAATACTACAGTGCTAGATTCCTTTAATCAATTAAACAGGTACATTCATGATGCAGAACAAATTAAGTGGAACAACTTTGGACAGGATTTGCGTGTTGATTTGTCTTGCCTCCAGCCTGCAGTGTTCTAATGCAAGTGTGCCATCAAGCGGTACAAGAAAAAACTTGGCAAAGAACCGATCCTCTAGTTTAAGCCTATTAAATACAGGAAACCGAGCGTCCCCTGAAATGCCAGTTCTGTATCCGAAAATAACAAGTGACAAATATTGATATCCCACCATGAAACTAGGTGGGAAAGAGCTCTATGTCTGGGGTTACCGAGCACGTAGCTACAGGGGCAAATATCTATGAATTCAACAGGCCTTGAGGCTCTTGTAACAGGCTTATATAAAAGACTAACCTTTCTAAAGTCTGCCAAAGGCCCTAATTACCACACAATGTGGTGTATGTTCTGCATAACAGAATAAAGCAGCCCTTGAATGACCCTTCTGAGGAATTGCTAAGCGGCATGACTTGTTCAGACAGATTATGCTGATTTCAATGCAGCTCAATTCAGCCCAGAAGGGAAACTGTCACTGTCATCTGGGTCCTGCTGGTAGTGCCTGGCTGGTGAAAGACCTGTACACCTATGTGGTGACACCAGGAGATCCTCCATCCTCCTCCTTGCATTGCTTCCAGCCATAATGGAGTTGATGAATTTGGCTCAGAAATGTCTGACTGAGTCAAGGATATGAAGGGATTAATTTACGTACATGAAGAATCCTTGCTGGGGATTTCTCAGGGATCTACACCCCTTCCACCACCAAACTACCTCAGTATCTGAAACCTGAATGCTATGTTACTATGAGGAAATGTTTTACTGTTTTGGTTTTGGGGTTTTTTTACATCCTGGTAACTTGAGCACATACAAGAAAAATGCCTTCAAGAGCTGCTAAGGTGCCTGCACTCAGTAAAATCACTAGAAGTTAACTGCCCCTAAAAACCTTTACAAATATGGTATTAGGTGATACGTCTCTGAGCCTACAAGTGCATACATTGTACAAACCCCGTTTCCTTGTCCTTGTCCTTAAGTGTAGTGGGTGGTAAGACTAAGAGCATCTTAAAGCGGATCTGCTAGTTTTCACACTAGCCTGGCATATATTTGCTTTTCCCTCATATGTATCTCTCACTTACGAGTTACCATTGAGTTTCCATTCTGGTGGACCTGAGCAGCAGATATTATCCTATGAAGATTTTTTCCCCTGAGTATCACCTGATGCCAAACACATCTCAATGCTGCCTCCTTCCTTTGATGAAAAAAGGTAATGCAGTTTTGTTAGTGCCACTCTGTAAGACAGTGTGTGGTAAGAAATAACTGAAAGATTGTTTGGAGAGCATCAGTAATTTGTGGTTAGCAACATAGGTATGTTTGAATCAGGACCACAACTGGTAATTTCCCAAAAACAAATAAAACAAACCTTTCCAAGTCAGCTTGTTCTTGCTATGAAAAACACTAGGAAAAAATCCAGCTTTCCTCTTTTTCACTAACTGTGAAAACTTACACTCAGTACAGTTACCCATGGTCAGCTGATCTGGGATATCTGTCCATATTTCTGTTCTCACCCACAGCCCACCTTTCCTGGAAAAAAAAGTCATAGGAGCTTAAAGGGGGCTATTTTATCTCCGATGCTGAAATACCCAGGTGGTCCATACTCTTTGTTATCAATAAAACATATTTCATATTGGCAGACTTTCTAAGCTACCAAGGAAGTGTGAGTGACAGGGAAAAGTTCATCAGGAGACAATGGCAAAGAATGAAAGGTGATTTATTAGGAGATGTATACCCAATTACCTGGGAAAGCAAGGAAAGGAGCACTCTGCTCGCTAAAAATAAATACACATTTGAAAGTGTTCATTATAAAAATTGCAGATATTTTCTCCTCAATTCAAGTGCTGTTGCAAAAGTAAATCTGCCTGATGCATGAAGATGACTAAGACACAGGAGGCTTGGAAAGTAGCATGTGAGAAGCAGAGGTTCTGCTTTAAAGTGATTAAAGGAAGTGAATATCAGAACTTCTCAAACTCTTCCAAGGTGCTACTTTCCCCCCTGCTATGGCAAGCAGTCCTGTCCTGTCATGCTCGAGTGACTGCAATGCTGGTACGTGGAAAGGACAATTTACCCTCTGTTCTTCAGGCCTTCTATTTTAGGGCACTGGTTTTAGTCTTTCCTCCTTGAAAAACAAAACTTAAATGAGCTTTTCTGCTCCCCATAGTCAGTTCTTTACAGCTATACTGCCCTGGGCTCTCACTTTTGGTTGAAGTTGATCTGAAGTTTGTTGCTGACAAATCTGCATCAAATAAGGATCTCTAAAGCTGAAGGAAGTGCTAGAGGCACCATCACATATTTACTAGCTATATTTGCCATCAGCACTCCAATACATAGAAAGCAATAATATGTTATTAAACAAAGAAGCCTTCCAGCATCTCTGTTTATGCATGCAAACCTTTCCCAGGGAAAGCGGGCCACATTCAGTGAGACCAATGGTCTCTATTGGAATAGACTGAGCTACTCTGCAAAGGTTCAGAGGATCAGAGCTAAATATGTTAGAAATCTTAATGGCAGAGATGTATCTCACAGCAGTAAGATAGAAGCTGCCAACATCTCCTCACTGTCTTAAAAATGAAGTTGACTTAGACAACAATTGAATTTACCTTTTCCTTTTATCTACTCTTCACTCTGCAACTTGGAAGGCTTCTCAAATTTTCAAATTGATTTTCTCATAATTAATTTGACAATTAACTGTAACTTAGTAAGTATTTAGCAAGTATGCTCATTACGCAAATACCTACAGATCTCAAATATATCCACACTCAAGGAATTTCATTAGAAGGAATTGCTGTGGATATTTCGGAATTGTTCTTCACTTGCACCAAAGATTTGAAAAGCAAATCTTAGGATTACATTTCCTTTCACAGACCTCCTAGGTTTTTGAAAGATGTTGTAAAATAAAATTCCTCATTGATTGGAAACTCTAAAGCCCTCAAAGACCTTTTAAAGAAAAAGGGAAAACCTTTTGAAATTTATAGGACACTTCCAGGCTGATCCTGCACGTCCCTTGATGTCCGTATCACTCTTCAGCTTAAGGAAGCTGCAGGGAACATCACAGCCAGCAATGCAAACTGCCTTTGGCACGATTGTTCAGTGCCACTAAAGGTGCAACCCTAAGTCTCAATATCTCCGTTCTCCAACCCTTTTCCTCCCTTTAAACTATGGCACTAGTTCAGTTATCGGCATGTGCTTAGAGCCCTAACACAGCACAGGAGAGGGAACTGAGGCTGTGGACCACTGCCAGCAAAAAAAGGACAAGAAGAGCTCAGGATCACCACTGACTCCACTTCTCTGTCATCACAGGCCACTATGCAATAGCCTAATTAATGCCAAAAGCTCTACAGAACATCCCTTTCATGTATGTAAAACCATGCCCATGAGCCATAAAACATCCCATAACTTAACTGTGTGCATTCCTCAAGCCTCTGTAAGCACCCAGGCATATTTCAGGCTCCTTGTATTTTGTTTGGTTACACTGATGCTTCGGCTGATGTGTAGTACCATGTCCTTTTGGACTGAATTAATGGCAATAGCTAATGTTCGGAAAGAGCAAGTACAAAAGGAGGGGCAATTTTACTGTTAATGACCTTGACCTTGATACTTCTTGTTCCCTTGATTCATTCTTTTGCCTTCCCTCTTCATTCTTATATCTACTGATCCACAGTGCACTAAGGTTTCAGATAGAGAACCAAGGAACCATAAAGGTCAGTTCTTGCCACTTTGCTTCATTTGAGTGTCCCTCCTATAGCTATAATTACTGACATCTTTTGAAGTAGGGTCAGTTCTGCCCTTCTACCTTTTTTTTTTTGGCTGCTGTTGCTGTTTTCATCTCTATCATGAACCATTCAGAGGAAGGTGAAAACACTGAAACAGAAAGACTTTGAAGGTCTATGTCAGTTTCTGCGATTGGTTATTTTTATTTTTATGGCTGCTTGAGAGGCAAAGCATTGGAAATACTTGGCCTGCACTTCTTTGTCAGAACCATTAAAATATCCAGGATCCTGACCCGTTGGAAAGCTCAGAAGGCCATTTTCTGGTTGGAAAATGAAGTTGCATCCACATTTTTTTCAAGAACAGGAATTCTCCCTGAAGTTTGATGTCAAACTTCCTTCCCTTGTACCCACCCCGTCCAAAGGTACACTTCTTCCTCCCATGCCTTCCTTTCAGCATTGCTCAGTTCTTTGGCTTACTAGTGAGAAGAAAAATAGCTAAGGCAGCTTGGCCAGGGACAAGTGGTGCCCACCAGCAGAAAGTCATGGCCTCTCTGATGCCATCATGACTGGTGAAGCTGCGCAGACAGAGCTCCAGTGGGATAATGCTGCCACCAGGTGTCAGCTGCAGCCTGTGCCGTGCTCTTAGGCTGGGCACCACTCTTAGGCAGCAGTGAGCAAAGCTGTGGGAGGTGTGCCCAGAGTCTCCTCCCCTTAGTGACAGAGCTGAATGAGGCGAGTAGATTGGGAAGTATCTGGGAGTCCAATGGACAGATAGACTTCTGGAATCACACCTACCTTCCCTGAGACAATCCCAGCAGGCAGACAGGACACATGGTACGCAGGATGTGCTATCTTTTCTCCACCTGGCAGAACACAGTCACTCAATGGAAAGGTGGCAATGGTGACAAGTTCCTGCCTGGCACAGATGGTTCATTTCCTCTGTGACTGCCCTCCCCAGGTGCCCATGGATAATAGGTATGAGGCTCTGCAAGTGCAACAGAAGAAGGTGGGGATGTCTGCTGGAAATGCAGTAGAGTGGAGAGAAAACAGTCCTGGGGGTTCCTGGAGTGTGTGGCAGGTAACTTCCTGACAGAGTTGGTGAGTGAGCCAACTAGGGAAGAAACCCAATGGACCTGTTGTTTGTGAACAGAGAGGACTGGTGGCTGCTGTGATGGTTGGAGGCCATCGGGCTCAGCCATCATGAAATCATCATTTTGGATTCTCAGAGAAGGAAGGATTGGGGGCAGCAGAACTCTGGGCTCTGAACTTTGAGAGTTCTGGGCCTTTTTCATTCCAGCTGGAAGTCCTGAGTGGGTACACTTGTCTGCGGTGAGGATAATTCTACAGTCTGGTGCAATAGTAGAAAGTGGCACACTCCCTGTGAGTAAATTTTTTCTTTTTTAATTTATTTTGATTGAGTTTCAAGAACAGGCTGCCCAGGGCACTGGGAGGGTCGCCTTCCCTGCAGGCATTTAAAAGACATGTAGATGAGGCAATTGGGGATGTGGTTTAGTGGTGGGCTTGGCAGTGCCAGGTTAATGGTTGCACTCAAGGAGCTTAGAAGTCTTTTCCAGCCTAAAGAACCCTATGAGTCCATGATTCTATCTGTCAGATAGAGCTAGTTCCACGGTAACAGCATTAGTTTTACCAAAAATTTCCTCTTGATCAGCTCTTGGGGGCCAGGGCTTCAACTCCTTTAGCTCCTCGTACTGATGTCCTAATGCTAACCAAGATGACTCAGAGAGAAGAATACAGTGAATCCAATTTCTTCTATAACAAAGAGAGTTAAAGTGTGTGAACTGATAACATGAGTATTTTTTGCCTGTCGCCTCCTCTCTCCTCTTCAAGATTTTCAGGGGCTTGAAACAGAAAAGAGATTTCCTAAAGAAAGAAAACTGAAGCAGCAAGTTCCATCTCACAGGCCTTGCTCTTTGCAGTCCAGGCTTGACTGGTTTACAAGTGAGAGGAGGAGGGTGGAATGATGCTTCCGAACTTTGGAATGCTTGTGTTCTTTCTGTTTTCCTAAGCCTGCCTTCCTGTGGCCTGTCCACCACCTGATCTATTTGGTCTCTGGCTCATAACTCCCTTTTTGGATGGGACTTGCCCATTTTGGACCACTGGTTTCCTCCTCCTCCCACCTTCTAAGTTCTCCCACCTTCTGTTTGAACTTGCTTTTCTTTCTTTACACCCATTACAGCCTGACCTGACAGCTCCCAGAGGTGTGACATAGGACCAAAAGGCTTCTTTGAGCTGTCAGAGCACTGCAGCAGCACACTGATAAGAAGGGACAATTAATAGGGAAGAAGTAAAGCAATTTTTCATCCACAGAATTTCAATGTAGAGCTGGGGCTTTCAGCAAGTGCATCAGTTTTCAAATGACACCCTCACCTGGAAGGTGGAGCCCAAGATTTCCTCCAAGGCTTTGGCACTCTCAGTTTGTTTTCTAAGTCCCCACGTTCTGTATATTTACAGCAGAGAACCTGCAGAGCTACAGGAGCTCAACAAAGAGACCTCCTTAGCAGCTGGGGTACACCTCAGTGTAAGGAGTTGGAGAGCTGAAAGGCAGATTTGTTACCACGCAGTGTTCCCTGGGAAGCTGGAAATCAATTGTATCGGGGTGTGCCTTTGAATCAGACAGCAGCAATCATTTCACCAAATGTGTTTGCCTTACTAAGCACTACCAGTCCAGGATAAAGCTTCTAAAGGACACTGTGTTGTCCACCAATAGAGGAGAGTCCCTCAATGTCTGCACTAAATCACCAGGAAAACAAGCTAAGCCTCAAATCCTTATTACATGGAAGGGTAGAGCTCATTTCCAGATGAGTTTTGTGC
>NW_020922589.1:0-724 GCF_003984885.1 Neopelma chrysocephalum
CCCTGTCAGCACTCACAGATCCCATCCCAGCCTCTGTGCACTCACCTCGGCCCTACAGAAACCTGCCTGTTTGCAGGGCACTGACTGGGCACTTCTTCTTGTTTGCAGGTGGAAAAGGGCAGGTCAGGAAAAAACTGATGGTTCCATCAAAAGTGATGCTGCTTCTGTCAAAGGCAGAGGAGAGGCTGAAGGCACTTTAGGAAGCTGCTTTCAGCCCCACTGTTCATTCAAAGTTACAGCTCAGGAGTCTCAGTGACTTGTCCAACATGAGAGCAACTTTTCCACTCTCAAGCCCCAGATTCCTCAGGAGTAGGAAACTGAAAACACTGACTCAGAAAAGCTCCTTTCCTTCCTAATAATTGTGCTTTCTCCTTCCCATTTTAAAGTTCCCCTGGAAAGGTTCTGGTGTGATCTGGATCTGTGAGCAGCCCTGACCCCACACAGCACTCGTTCAAGGGCAGGAAGACCCTGCCTGGGCCCTGCTGGGCTTCTCTCCCTCCACCTCCAGCTTCTCCCTGCAGAGATGAGGGCAAATGGCCATTTAGGGTTACTGCTGACCCTGGCAGGCAGCAAAGTCCCTGCCCTGGCACAAAGAACCCTGGAGCACAGGGACCCTGCTCTGCAAGACAACCCTGGGCACTCCTGGCTGCACCCCCACCCTCACAACCCACAGCCAGCCCCAGGAAAAGGAGCCATCCTGCCCTGGCCCTCTGATGGTGTCTCA
>NW_020922590.1:0-5250 GCF_003984885.1 Neopelma chrysocephalum
TTTAAAAGGATTCTAAACTACTTGCCTCTACCATTGTTTTTTCATTTAATTTTTTACTCATATATAAGGAAATTTGAATCTCCTGGAGTCATGTGTATATAGCTTCATTCTCGGTCATGGCTAGGCTTCGCGAATGAAGATTTGGGAAGGGCTCTACCCACGTTTCTTGCAAGCACGTTGGTAGCTAAAAAGGCCAATACGAGAAAGGCATGACCAGTTGCAAAAGGCACAGCTTCATTCTATCAGTGTGATAATATGATAAATTCCTTATGTCTGTGCTGGGTTAAGTAAATTTTTCTCCATTTTAATCTGGCAGCAGAGTATTACTGCTGGGAGTAAGCTCTGAAGAAACATACACCAAGTCAGACAGCTACAGACAATAGTTTATGGGAGAAAAAACCCTTTAGGAGCCCTTCCTAAGAATTTTCTTCCAATCTTGTCTGGCATTGATATGGGAGAACTTGGAGTAATGTCAGTAGATCCCTGTTCTACCTCTAGTTACACAGGGGAAGGTCTTCCTTGCAGTCCATCAACATCACACCAATCAGTCATGCTGCAAATATTTGCTTTCCTTATTCTTCATACTCCAAGCATATTTTGATTTCCCAAACCAAAACTCTAAATAAGAAGAAGCCCCAGTGAGAGGTGGCACTGCACAAAGACAAATGCTACATGTGTCCCTCTTTTAAGAGAAGAAATACTCAGAAGGAGCTGCAGACCAGGGTCTTACAGGTGCAGCAAGGTCCTCCCCATCATGACAGAACATTTCTGGAGCTCTGCAGAGCACTTCTTAGGGACCTAGAGATTTGTTTCCTCCATATGAAAAAGTCCTCTGTCACTGTGTAGTCACAGACTGACCTGATGCTCCCAGCCTGAGCAAGAGACTCTCTGCTCCCTGAGTGGAGAGAGCACAGAGCAAAGATAACTATGGCACTAGGACTTCTCTTTCCTCTCCCTATCCAGAGACACAAGTCACCATAACTATTGTTTTGAGAGCTGGATTACAGAGATCTCTAACTTCCATCACCAGGCCATTTGGTAGGAGTCCTTAAAACAGGGAGAGATGAGCTACGGGTGGTCTGGGACATTCTTCCACTACTTTTTTACTCCTGGCTGGCTTATCCCAGGTCCAAGGAGAGGTACTAGGGTTCACATTGTCATGATAAACAAAATGACTCCTTCAGATCACTGCTCACCGAGTTTTGTGCTGGAGAAGGTGAGGTGCTGCAAATGTGCTGCTTTCTCAGATGCTCTGTGAAGCCTCTTTGTTTCCAGGCCTCTGGCCAGACACGTTATTTGTCCAAGTTTTGACAACATGTTGTACAACTTAAATGGCCACGTGCAATGTGATTGCATCAGTAGAGGAGGGTCATATGGACCATATCTGACATACCTGAGCCTGCAACATGGGGATATATGCAACCTGTAGATAGGCTACAGAAATTTGGACAAATTTGTGTGATGTTCATTTAAATCTTGTGCTGAAAGTCATATACTCCTTGACAGAGAGAAGGATCGCTTTGAGCCAATAGAAGCTGGATGCCTACACAGATTATGTAACACCTGAGATCCAGACATCTTACTTTCTGTGTTACAGGCTGCTCCTAAAGCACGTGTGAGACAGCAATTTATCCTTCAGGTCAGTTTTCAGAGCTGTCATCTAATGCAAAACAGCTCTGTCTTCTGTTCAACCTAAGAATTACACCCTTAATCTCATGAACTAACCAATTAATCCCATCAAGAGTTACACAACTGAAATTCTTGCTACAGTCCCTCACTCAGTCCTCTTCCTGTCCTGTGACTAAAGGGGTGTCATGGTTTGAAAGCCCAAAATCCAATTCCTGATTCCTAGCCCCCCTCCCATATCTCAACCCAGTGTGAAATGGGTTTTCCAGACAAAAACACAAGACTCAATATGGGGGGAAGGGAATTATATTACAGTGACTGTACACATAAATAAATAGTATAATACATTACATACAATCTTAACTCTCTCTCTACCATGACAATAATATTTACAATGGGCCAAATCTCTTCTCCCTCCAAATAAAATTCCAGGAGGGAAGAAGAAGAAAAGACCGCTTCCAGTCTCTGAGCAGCAGATCTCTCTAGAGCAGGAGGCTCTCTGTGTCTTTCATGAAGCAGCAGTTGCAGCTGGATCTTTGCCAATGCACACACGAGGGGGTCTCCAAGCCCCTCGGCCCCTCGTCTCCAAACGAAGGGTCTTTCCGTGGGCCGTGTTACCCCAGACAAAGGTTGCTCCATCATGGTCATATCAACGAAGTCCAGAAGCCTTTGTGACGGTCTGGTATCCTCAGGGGAGTCAAGCCCCTTTATAGAGCTTCTGTGCTCTGCCTCAAGATGGCTGCCAGCTTCTCTGAAGCTGCAGCAAGGGAGGGCCCCCAAGGTCCTCTCTCACACATTTCATCCTGGTTGAGCTCTCAGGACCACTACATTTAGGACTTCCAATTAATAGGAGTCCACCCCCTCCATTTTTTGGAGGGATCTCAAAGAAGTTTGGGGGAATTTTGCAGTTCTTACCCCAACAAACTCTGTAGTACTTCAGTTCTCTCTGCTGCTTTTCTCTCTCTCTCTCGGCTCGCAGAAGTTTTCCTGTCTGCTTGCTGCATGTTTGTTTTGGTGCTTCTCTTATCTCTTGGCTCTGTGCCGCCGCTTTTCTCCGTCCACTGCTGCTCTGCCGCCGCTCCCAGCGTCTCTCACTGCTGCCTACCGGGGAGAAACTCCCCCAGCTCTTAGCTACAGGCACTCAGACCAGTTTAACACTGTTCCGAGTACCCGTAACCCCCCCAACCGGGGCTAGGGGGGAGGGCAGAGCCCCAAGGGGCTTCTGCCCTGGCTCCTCGTGGCCCTACAACATGGTCACCTCTTCTCCAACAACAAGTACAACTACCACCTCTTCTTTTCCGGTCTAGAGATATGTTTATATTTTCAGGAGCACTGATTGGGTCAAACCCCAAGGGTCACCACCCCCTCGGGGGTTACCACTTTTAGCTTCAGGGGGGAAAACCTGGTTCAAAGAAAGCCTTGTCTTCTCCCTCAAACTCCACCCTTCTGACTCTTTGACTGTCAATACAGAATATGTTGCAAGCAGCCAGAAGTGCGTGCCCTACACTCACATAATCATGCACTCCCAGGCACTATCAGACAGTCTTCAGCATAGATGGAGCCTTGGTCTGACCCAAGCTTTGGGGCTGGCTCATTTTACACTTCTTCTGCACACATTTCCAGCTGTATGTTGCTATACAATTTAGGATGTGCTTAATTCACCGAGTGGCAGAGATGATGTAGTGGGGGGACAGAATTTTAACTCTTCAGCAGGAAACGAATTCTGGTTTTGTAGTCTAGTTTTCATCCAAATCCACCAACAATGTCTTGAAAGAAAAAACAAAACCCAAACAATACACACACACACAATCCCCCAAAAACCAAACCAAACCAAACTGTTTGTTATCACAATTGTGTTTCAGCAAAGAAAATTGCCTAGTTCCCAAAGGTCATGTACTCATATATTAACATTAAAAATGCTATTTAAAAGTGAACAGAAGCAAAGTCCTTGAAGTACAAAGTCCTTGTGGAGGTCGTTTATAGGAGGTGGCTGGGTTCCTGCCCACCACTGATGCGTTCTCCCTGCCAGAAGAGAAATAGTGTGGAACGGTGTCTGGAAATAGTGTCATTATTAAACAGACCACTGAAAGGCTAGTAGGTGCCCAATGGCAAAAAAACCCCCAACCAAGCAACCCAACCCAAACCAAACCATAACAACCCAAAACAAAACAAAGCAAACCAAAACAAAATATGATTGGGTGAATATTCTCTGTTAACTGGTACTATGTTATTTTGAGAAATGAACAACTTCTGTTGCTTGGGTAGTTTGTAATAATTTCTGATCAGAATGGGAGGATGCAGGAGGGGGCATGTGAGGTCTTGTACATGGGCACGAACCCCACTCAGACACAGACGAGTGCCAGAGCAGAATTGTCGTTTATTTCCAATGGTTAGGTTTAAATACAGCGCCTTACATGTCACGTGATCTTCCATCCAATGACAGTCAAGTATTGTCTAAGCATGCATGAGAGCCTGGGAGACTACAACTCCCATGGTTCCCTGCTATGCTCTTCCTGCCACATCTCCCCCCTTTTTATTAACAAGTTGAAAAGCAATACATTTTCAAACATTTCTTGTTACAACCAATCTTATTTCAACTAATAAAAAACAGGGCCTACCATCACAAGGCCTTTATTGGACTGTTTGCAACTTTATTGGTTCGTGCAATATTCAAGTAACCCCAACTTACCCAGGGTTTGAAGAATATGTATAACCTTTTATCTGAGGGTGACCTTGAGCAATGGCATCATCTTTATTTGACAGGGTAATGTGTCGGGTTGTAGATGTTGTGCTCACACACATACATGCATCCACTCAACTTTCTCATTCATACTCCGGTGGCCACCGTTTCACTCTCTCTTTACACATGCACTCTTAAACCCTTCATCGTGTTTGATTATTCCTGTTTTAAAGAAATATCAATGTAGATTCACACACATAAGGAACTAGATCCATATCTTTCCTCCCCCCCCCTTTTTTTTTTTGGTTTTTTTTTTGTTTTGTGTGTGTGTGTGTTTTATACCATGTTTTTTCACTGTGTGGTGTGTTCCTTTTACTATTGTCAGTCATGTTTCTTCTAATCCACTTCCTTCACTTATTTCTTCTGGTGATTGTTCCTGTTGTGGAGGAGAGCTAATATAAGGCCTGACACATCTAGAAGGAATCCTTTGTGATTTAGTACTCTTTGATACACAGGCATATATCTCCCCCCAAGTTATGAGATCTACTGGTCTTGATCCTTGCTTAGATATTAAATTTTCAATCATAACTGGTGTTTTGGAAGATGAAGGTATTTTAGTTTTATGTTAGTATTCATACCTGTTATGGTTTGCATCATCACAGTTTAAGAAATTTAGAACATATGATGTTTCTATAAGTGTTCCTGGGGGTTATACACTGACCCCCTTCTTTTTTGCCTTTGAAGCATTTTCTTGTGTGTTGTTGTATTATTCTATTTGGAGTGTGTGAGAATGGATGTGTCTTATGTAAAAGTTAGATTTTGTGTGAATAACAAGGAATTATGTGATGTGTATTTTTCTAGGTAAATGAAGGTTATGTGAAAGTAACTTTGTAGCATAACATGAATCAATTATGACATTCATAGCTTAATTACAAAACAACTTA
>NW_020922590.1:5350-12217 GCF_003984885.1 Neopelma chrysocephalum
GTGAATCTGTAGTTTTTGAAGTAATAGCAGTCAGTCACTCCATGTCATAGTGTCTTTTGCTTTTTTGGCTGAAGGTTTTAAAGATAATCTTTTGTTCTGTAGTTTTCTTTGGAGATTTCATTGTTGGACCTGTTGAATTTTTCTGGAACGTTTTACAGTCTCCATTTCTAATAACATGAGTTAGAGCAACTGTAACCAGGTTTAATTCAGTCTCTTAGGTAGTTGCGATTTACATGCAGCTATTTTGCACTCTTGTTGACATTATGTATGTTGTTTTTTGATAGCAAAATGTTTTGAGAATGTTTGAATGTATGTTTAAGACTCTATGCTTATTATTTGAATAACATTGTTGCGATAATTGCATGTATGTGGATGTATTTGAGAATTTAATAACTTCTAATAACTTTCATTTTAAAAGCTGCTGTGAAATTAATGAAAAAATAGGGAAAAATTTTAAAGCTGTAGTGTTCTGGTTCGCTATCTATTTGTTTGTCATAGCCATCCTCCCCCTTTTCCGGCAAAATGCCTGAACTTGGGGGTGGCGGGAAAAGTGAAGGCTTCACTTCAGCCGTGCGGCAGGGGCAACATGGCGGCGCCTCCGCTGCCACTCTCCTTCCGCACGTTAACTGTGCAACCGCCGTGGGCTGGAGAGGCACCCCCACCCCCGCCCCACAGCAGGAGCAAGGCGGTTGCGCTCTCCCCGCCGCGGGGTCGCCCCGTAACGGTCCCGGGGCCGGCGCTGCTTTGTAACGGTTCCCGGCTGCAGTAGCACCGCCCACCACTCCGCACGGCACGGTTTCAGTTGCAGCCATGGGCGCCGGCACAATGCCAGCATCCCCCGCTGCTACCGTGCTTGCGCCGCCACCCCCCAAGCCTGGGTGGGGCAGCTCCGCCGCAAATCGTGTCGGAGCGGCAGTCCCGGCAAACCCCGGCTCGGCCGGCTGCACAGCCGCCGAAGCCATCGCAGCAGCCCCGCGCCACTCTGCGCAGGGCTCCACGGCGGCTCCGGTCGGCAGCAGCCCCGCTGCCGCCGCAGCCGGGGCCGCCGCGGTGGAAAACCCCCTTCCTGCAGGCGTGGGAGGGGGGGGCGAACGCAGCACAGGGCTGCGCCGCAAACCTAACGCCACGCCCCTCCACGCCACACGCAGCCGCCGTTGTACCGTTACCGGCTCCTCCCCCCCATCCCCCCTGGCTAACGTGCATCCCCCCTCCGCTAACGTTTTCGGGCCACGCTGTCGGTGGGGGGGTTGATGTTGAAGGGGGGGAGTTGAGGGGAGAGGAGTGGGGGGGGGAAGAGTCCATCCTCCCGGGTGCATATTTAGTGCATATTTAAAGCTATGACAATGTCCTTCCATGTGGCCAATTTCCTGAGAGCATCCGTCCTTCCTTCACTGGCCTTTTCAATGAGCTTGCTCCCCACTTTCCTCCAAGATGTCATCTGATAAGGTCCATTTAGAAGTAATGCATGTAAGGAGATCCAATATAACAAGTCCTCTAACTTGCTTTCTTCTACATTCATGCTCTGCTTTTGTAAAATTTTTGAGATAGCTTCAGCTGTTTGTTTAATTTGTGGAGAAATTCCCTCCTAATGGGTAAACCACCCTCCCATATTCGCCAATTTTAGTTACCTCTGTGCTGAAGCTCTGTAGCCTTTTCTTCCGGCTTTCTTTTTTTATTTTCTTCCTTTTTTGGTCCC
Source organism: Neopelma chrysocephalum (assembly GCF_003984885.1). Classification (NCBI taxonomy): domain Eukaryota; kingdom Metazoa; phylum Chordata; class Aves; order Passeriformes; family Pipridae; genus Neopelma; species Neopelma chrysocephalum. Next base: position 7,047 of record NW_020922590.1, read on the forward strand.
TTTTTGCAGAGGTAACCCAGCACGCTGAATTCTTCCTTTTCTTCCTTTTTGTTTTGACGAATATGGACACCCCCGGACAGGTTCCCCAGAGCTACTGCTCCTGGTTCCCGGTAACCTGCTGAAGTCCCTTATCGGACGGCCATTTGAGGTGTTGTACATGGGCACGAACCCCACTCAGACACAGACGAGTGCCAGAGCAGAATTGTCGTTTATTTCCAACGGTTAGGTTTAAATACAGCGCCTTACATGTCACGTGATCTTCCATCCAATGACAGTCAAGTATTGTCTAAGCATGCATGAGAGCCTGGGAGACTACAACTCCCATGGTTCCCTGCTATGCTCTTCCTGCCACAGGCATGTGCTATTGCTATTCAGTCCCACCAGTGACTGTGTGAGCTGTTCAGGGTCCTCCCAGTGTTTTGAGGTCCCAGTGCCCTCTCCTGGCTCGTATTGCCTGTGCTGGAGTTTTATCTGCCAGGAATTGAGGATTTGCAAAGGTGCAACATCTTGTTTTTTCCATCTTTGTTTTTTTAAAGCCAGTTAATGCCAGTATTATATACCATCCAGTCTCCTTGAAAGCAACTGGGCTCCTATTTTTTACCCTCTTTGCTTCAAACTCATAAACCACCTCTCCCCATTTGTCTCCTTTGGAGAAACCAAGATCACTTCCTTCTAACAGCTGGACCTGGGGGTAATGGCAGGGTCCAACACGTTGCCCACAGCTTGTGGAAGATCAGGGTCTAACTCTAAAACCATATTGTAAATATGGCTGAAGGAATCCTCCCCTCTCCACTGCTGTTCAGCTCCTTGAAATGCACAACAGGCACAGTAGCCAACAGCCACAACCACAGAGCACTTCATGCAAACAGTTATGGCTACATGGTGATTTCCCTACTCAGGGAAGGACTTAGCAGCCTTTACCAGGCAGTAAAGATTTACAATGTTGGCAAAGGACAAGAAATATTTCTAAAAAATTAACAACATGATCTAGCAGCAGCAGAGGGCACCAGTGACAATAACATCTGACTTCTTCAGAGCCCAGAGTAACCCTGGCCAGGACAGTCCTGTTATAGGTAAATAAACCAAATCAAAATTTAGCAGCAAAATTTATTGTGAGATTTATATAAAGTGCAGATAAGCAAATCAGCGCGCTGGGTGGCCTGAGGAGACCCCTGCTCCCCACCGGCCCACAAGCCCAATACAAACAAACAGCAACTTTTATACTTTTCCAACTCCCCTCCCATAGTCACTTGTTAGCTCTTGATTGGGCTTGGGTTTGTGGGCTTCGTTCTGGTTGGTTCTGTTGTAGGCCCATTTCAATTGCCAGGGACTTTTCCATCAATAGCTTTAATTAGCCCAATGTCCTTGGAGCTGAATATGGGAAGGTATCCAGATGATCCAGATGTTTCTCCTTGGCTCTTCTTTATCACCTCCATCCTCGACCCTCTGATCCTCGTTCTTTTCTTCTTTTCTAATGAGTAACTAAGACAATATTTTTAGAAAAGCAGGATATCGTATACGTGCTCAGTAAAGCAGAATACTTTATCTTTGCCAACTTGGGAACTGCCATTTGCAGGACAGTCAACTTATAATAATAATACAGCAGTTAACTATTCCGCAGCTTACAATTCCCTAGTCCCAACCAAGCATTAGCTATAATATACAGAAAATACAATATATATTTTTTGACGAGTAAATTTTACTATTGCTTACTTATTACAGTCCCTTTCACCCTGCAAGGTCCCTTGGAGGCTCCAGCAGTTCTCCAGGACTCTTCTTTGCATCTCTGCCAGCCTGCTTCACTTCTCTGGCTGCTCAGCTTTTGGACTCTGCTTCAGTTCCACTTATCTCTCAGGTTACTTACCCCAGCTCCTCTCTGTGTGATCCTTGCCTATGCCATGGCCATTCCCACCCTCAAAGCTTGTGCTCTGAGCACTCTTGACACCTTTCCCTCTTTCCTTCAGGTACCCTGCCCCAGCTGGAAGAAGTCCCATCACATTCCCCTGCCTGTGCCACACCCTGTGGTACCTCCCCAGAGATGTGCCTGCCCTGTGATTTCCCCTCCAAGGCTTTCACCACTCCTTCCCATCCTCCACAATGACCCACACCTGGAATTTGAGAGGTCATGGCCACTATGACTCTCATTTCATAAATCTCTCGTAAGACACTCTAGAATATTCCACAAGTAGAAGCCTGTCCCTAACCCATGCTGATATTGGCTATGTGTGTGTTAGTCCTGTTTTTCACGTGAAATATTCTGTCTAAGAAAATTCCTCTGTAACCTATAAAGACATTTTCCCTCAATAGCAGTAGGACCAAAACTTCACTTTTTCCTTCATTGAGCTCTGTGTTGAGAAGATACTTGGGCCTTTGGACTCATGAGAGGGGTATTGAAACCCCTTAATTTTGGTATCCCCCGTTATCTGTTTGACATAGGGAGACTAATTACTATAAATTTACAATAAAACAACTTGCTGCATTTGTTTCTCTGGAATCCTAAGTTCCTGTTGGAAAGATTATGTAAGCTGGTTTTTTATTTTTTTCAGAGGACAGACTTTTTCCAGCTACTGAAGATGGCAGAACAGAACATGTTTTAAACTCTGCCTCAAGTATTGTTGCAATTGCATTCTTTGACTGCCTGGACCTCAGGTGGAATTGCAAGATATATATTGCTCTATCACATGCTCAGTTAACTTAGCAGATCCTTTCTCTACTTTAGCAGTGCATTGTGATCCTAGTAGTTTTTGAAGTGGCATGCCCAGCACAAAAAGTTGCTTCTCTACCAGATTAACAATTTCCAAATTGCTAATTTGGCAGAGCCCTGCCACCTGAACAGGCATGCCTCCTACACCAAGGACTTTTTCCATACCTGTCGACCGTAAGTACTTCAAGCTGGCTTTTGAGTGAGTTGCATTTGAGAATAGTACAAGTGCTGATATGTAGGAAAGAAATACAGTCCGTTTAGAAGAATGTCTAGTCACATGCCGGTGTGGTACACATCCTCATTGTGTTGGGCAGTGTACAGCACTGTAATTAGCCAGGACAGACACTTTTCTCTAGTGCTATTTAAAAACAGTGAAGCAGATGATCCTCGAGTGCCTTCACCATCACTTTAAATATCCTGGGTTTAAAATAGAAGCAGCATTTCTGTGCTCGCGGTGTTTTCCTGGCAGGACTGCGGGGGGACAGACGGGGGCGCTGTGTCAGCAGGGAAAACTCCAGAGGCATCAGCTGCAAGGAAGTGGAAACCTTTGGTGTGTGTGTCTGAGTTGAGGGGGGCTGTATATCCTGCAGCACACAAACATTGGTAGTTACAGTTAAGACTCATGTCAGACAACATCTCTGGTGTATTTGTGTGACGAACAGAAAATCCATTTAGAAAGGTGAGTCTTGGAACCAAAGTTCCTCAGTGTTAATCAGTAATCCAATAGAGAGCTTCATCCTCAGGATAAAGCAGCGCTAGTGAACCTCAGAATATTGTATGTCTTACAAAACTACTTTCAACCCCTTTACAGTCATGTATAACTTAACATGCTACTGTGTAGGGTTATCTAGAGAGCACTGACATCCCAAGAGGTCAGAAATACATCTGAAATGGCAGCTGGGAGAATCACTAACTTGACAGCTGTGGATAAAACCACTGTTTTCACAACTTTCCCTTTTAAATGAAGCTTCTGTGTGGGAATTCACAAATGTCTCAGCATCCTTCCCTGCAGCCTATACGAGCTGTGTAACATATATGAGCACATGAGGCTCTGGTATGCGCTCTCTTCGTGTCTGTTTCCTCTTCAACAAAAAATTTGAAGATATTTGAGTTTATACCTGGCTATTCCAAACTGCTTGTTTTTACCTTTGATCACCCCATCTCCCTTGACCCACATCTGTCCTTTATGTCCAGACATCCAATTATCTCTGTATGTCACATTAATTTATAATAGTAGCTCAGGCAAGTGCTATTGCCTTGTTATGGGGCCAGTGCTGAAGTACATTTGTTTGCTTCATGGATTTCTTCACTGAGCTCTTCACTTAGGGACACTTTCATATGTTTCAGAATTTGCCAGTTCTTTTCTTCATTAGTACTTGCCCAGCTGACTGTTGCTTCTGTAGCTGCTTCCCAGCTTCTTAGAAGCATCTGAGAAACTTGAGCTCACAGAGGTGCTTATGTTCTGTGAGAGATATTTGGGAACTAATAGCAACAATGTGCAGAATGGATTAATCAAGTTCAAAAGTCTTTTTCACATGGCCAAGTGACAGGACGTTGTGTCAGGTTTGCCACAGAAAATTCATACGGTCCTGCCTGGTTCTGCACATGAGCAAGTAATGCAGTGTGTGCACTGTCCCTGCAGAAGAAAAAGCCTGGGCTGCACTGTGCACTAGCAGGCAGGGAGAGGGAGCAGTATGGCTTCATGGGACATGTAGAACTTTCCAACAGTGGCTAATTTTTTTAGTTAACCCAGAACTAATGTAAGCAGGTTTTGGTTACCATTGCACTGCTTTTTATACCACAAGTGACACAAAGTGAGGCTTCCAGGACATGGCTTTAACCTCCTCTAATCTCAACACCCATTTCATATCATGGTGGAGTCTCTGTGTGCTAAAACTGTTTTCTTGCTGATCTGCATTGGCTGCCTCCTTCTCATTTCAGCATGGAGGAAGATGTCTGAAACAAGGAGGCTGCTTCCTCATTTGCTTTGGCTTTTTTAGTCATGGCACAGCTAAAGAGGAATTACAGAGTGCTTTCTTCTTATCTGATGAGACAACTTATTTCTATGATTCTGTGACATTTGTGGCTTTTGCCTTTGGAATGCTATGCCACCAAGTCATGGTATATCTAGCTTATTAATACTTTCAAAGGAAACAAGTTTGGCCTGTTAATAAGCAGTTAATACCATTGTGGTAATGTTACAGTTGCTGTCTTTTCCCACATAGCACAGATTCAGCTCTCTGTCTTCACTGTAATCACTACATATTATACATTACAGGGAACGCGATCAAGACAGGAAATGCCAATCCTAGATCTGTACAGGTATGATTGGCAATTCATGTGAACACTATTTATAGTTTTTGCCTGATTGTAACATTGCTGTGGTGATCTTTACGTACTTCATAAAATAATGGGAAGATGCAAGCTGGCGTTTATCTAGGAAATGGCACTGGGGGCATCCTGGTAT